>NC_141006.1:80620010-80687031 GCF_052327205.1 Somniosus microcephalus | reverse complement strand
AGCAGTCGCTTTTGTGTATCCTGTTTAAATAAACCACACACAAATTTGTCTCGTAGTGCATCTGTCAGTCCCGTTCCAAACTGGCAATATTTTGCTAATTTACGCAATTCCAGCAAATATTCAGCATTGCTTTCATGCTGTAGCTGCCTTCTGTCGTAAAATTTAAATCGTTCCGCTAGCATCAGCGGCGTGGGGTTTAGATGATCTTTCAGGACAGTAACAATCTCATCGAACGTCTTATCCGCCGGTTCATCTGGTGATAACAGGTGTTTCAATTGCCCGTATGTCTTCGCACCCATTAAATTTAATAATGTTAGAGCTTTATCTTGGTCACGAATTTTATTGGCCTTACAATAATTTTTTACTCTTTCAACATATATGGCCCAATCTTCGAGGTCACTATCAAAGGTGCTAATATTCCCGTGTTTAGGCATTGTAGATTTGCAATTTCTCAGATTTTATTTTCTTTACTTGTTATCAAAGATGGCGGCTTCCCGCTCTTGCCGTCGTCCTCCGCCCACAAAATGGCGGTTTTCCCGCGCTTGGCGGTCTTCACCCGTCCCCCGACGCCGTCTCCCTTCAGCCCCGAGTGCGGCCCTTATCTTCGCCGTGATCGCCCGAGTGCGGCCCTTATCAGCGGATGCGATCGATGGCCCGGCTGCGCCTCGCACTTGAAAGCGGCCCGGCCCTTATCTGCCGATCGCTATCGCCCTATACCTCTCTCTTCCCCAGTCCTGTCTTCTACTCCGGTTCACAAGCTGATGGAGGCTTCAGGGTCCTAATGCCTGTCACTTCCAGTGGGGTGGTGAGTGGTGAGGTTTGAAACCTCTCTTCAACCGCCGTGGAATAACTGCCGCAGGGTAAGAACCTGACTCGTCGCCAGTGTTAAGTCTGTGAATTATTTAGTTAATTAAAACAGACTAATGAGTAACAATAAAAACAGGTCTTTACTGGTTGGAGGTAGGGACTATACGTAGGTCTTTACTTCATGCCCACAGGCGGGAACTGAGGGGAGATCAGTACCCACAGTACTATTTATACCCCTATGGCCAGGAGTGGTACTGCGGATCACTACGCCCTACAAGTAGTGCAGTCCTGTCCATAGGTTCAAAGTAGCACACATATTACATACACAACATTCACCATCACCCGCCGATCTCTGAATACATTCATCACCCGCTGGTCTCTGAATACATTCACCATCACCCGCCGGTCTCTGAATACATTCACCATCACCCGCCGGTCTCTGAATACATTCACCATCACCCGCCGGTCTCTGAATACATTCACCATCACCCGCTGGTCTCTGAATACATTCACCATCACCCGCCGGTCTCTGAATACATTCACCATCACCCGCCGGTCCCTGAATACATTCACCATCACCCGCCGGTCTCTGAATACATTCACCATCACCCGCCGGTCTCTGAATACATTCACCATCACCCGCCGGTCTCTGAATACATTCACCATCACCCGCTGGTCTCTGAATACATTCACCATCACCCGCCGGTCTCTGAATACATTCACCATCACCCGCCGGTCTCTGAATACATTCACCATCACCCGCCGGTCTCTGAATACATTCACCATCACCCGCCGGTCTCTGAATACATTCACCATCACCTGCCGGTCTCTGAATACATTCACCATCACCCGCCGGTCTCTGAATACATTCATCACCCGCCGGTCTCTGAATGGAGGCAGTTGCTCCATTAAAATCAGCATCACTGAGTTTGCAGCGGGAATGTTAGCAGATTTACAACCATTTAAACCGTTTTTCTGTCCCGTTCCCGCCAGGGTTAAAATTGGACCAAAGAGTCAATCTGTCAAGGACTGTAAATGGCTGCGAGCTGTAGAATCAGGCAAACAAACTGGAACATAATTTCTCTTGTCACAAACGTCGGCCTCGGGGAACCGGCATTATTTTAGCTCCCACCACCGCGACATCCCCCCGGGGGTAAGGGATGGTGATAAATTCCAGTACGGTTTTATGCTGAGTAATGATTTCAAACGTTAAACACAAGAACAAGGTTTTTCTGATGCCAAATTGCAGGAACATGTGTCAAGCTTGCTTCGCGGACTTTCTGTTTTCCTATGAACAGCATGGTGGCCATTCAATACCGTGAAGACCACAAGGAGTAATGACACATCTGGAATATATCTCATCCTGATAATATACTGCAACTGGCGGACTGTGGTACTTTCTGATTCATGTTAAACATAACGTTTCCTTAGGATTGAGTGAAGTATCAGACACTGTAGGAAGGGCTATCGCAGAGTTAAATGTTGAAACTAAGACAGAGTGCTGAATCGAGACGGGACAGGCTGGGGGGCGGGATAGGGGGTGGGGGGGGGCACGGAGTTAATGTCGGGAAACCCGGAAGTTCGGGTTTCCCCGCACACTGTAGAGTTTTGATTCCGCGGCGGCGCAGTGTTGGGTTGACAGGTTCTCCACTCAGAAGCCAGCCTGATGATCAGGCTTAGATTCTAGTTGGGCGGCGAGCACTCCGGAGCAGGCTGCAGCCGCGAGTGAGTCGCCCGCTGCTGCTAGTAGGAGTGTTGGCGGGGTGCGGGTCCGATCCCCGACCACAGGGTTTTTTGTTTATTTATGGGATGTGGGCGTCGCTGGCAATGCCAGCATTTATTGCCCATCCCTAATTGCCCTTGAGAAGGTGGCGCTGAGCCGCATTCTTGATCCGCTGCAGTCCGTGTGGTGAAGGTGCTCCCACAGTGCTGTTAGGGAGAGAGTTCCAGAATTTTGACCCAGTAACGATGAAGGATCGGCGATATACTTCTAAGTCAGGATGGTGTGTGACTTGGAGGGGAACTTGGAGGTGGTGGTGTTCCCATGCGCCTGCTGCCCTTGTCCTTCTAGGTGGAAGAGGTCGTGGGTTTGGGAGGTGCTGCCGAAGAAGCCTTGGCGAGTTGCTGCAGTGCATCTTGTAGATGGTACACACTGCAGCCACGGTACGCCGGTGGTGGAGGGAGTGAATGTTGAAGGTGGTGGATGGGGTGCCAATCAAGCAGGCTGCTTTGTCCGATCCCTAACCCCAGGGGGGGTCCGGTCCCCGACCCCGGTGGGGGGGGGATGGTGTCTATGAGTGGGTGGTCTGATGGGGGTGAGCTTGGGGGGCTGGGGGAGGCACTTACCTTCTCCGTGAAGCTGTCCTCGCCTTCCTTCAGTTGCCGGGTTTCCCGAGGACTAGGAAACCCACCTGGCCAAGGTTAAACCTGCAAAGCAGATTAAATCAGTGGCTGCCGTCCTCATTGAGATATTTAATTGGCCAACCCGCCTCCCGTGACTGCCCGCCCATTTAAACCCAGAAGTGGTCTGGTGGAGGCGCATTGGGTTCGCATCTGAGATTTTTAGGGGGAGAAATTCGGTTGTTTGCGCCACCCATTAGCGCCTAAAGAGGTCGAGAAGTGGGGCGCTAACCAACTAGCGCCCGGGCGCAGTGAACCCTGCACCTCTTCCCAAATTGAGCGGACATTTAGCGCCGGCGCTAAAGCGTTGTGCCCGCTCACCGACGCACGCAGATCATGACGTCATTTCAGTGTGCAATGCCCTTGGGGCGCCCCGGACCGGAAATTCAGTGGCGCCCCCCTCCATTCCGCCTGGCGCTAACAAGGACAGGTTACCTTGAACGTTTCCCAGTCGCTGTCGGGCTGGGGGTCGCTACTTAAAGGGGACTCTTCCTGGATTATTAGTGGTAGCCATTTTTGGACCACACCTTCTGTGAGAGAGAGAGAGAGAGTTGCTCAGAGACAAACGGAGAGCCATTCCTGCAGTGAGCCAGCGCTGGCTGAGGAACTTTAGCCTTCTGAACATTACTTTGCAATTGGTAAGCTTCTCAACCGGCATAACTTTCAGTACGCACTTACTATGGGTTCTGCATTGGATGGGAACGTCGTCCTTCTCAATCATATTGACAGGGCACAGAGACGCAGGGATAGAGTGGCAGGCATGGCCAGACGGAGGAGGGCCTACAGACGTCGGCACACGAGACCTTATGCTGCCAGGGTTTTCCGCCAACAGTTTTCGTATATCAACATGTCGGAGGAGCAGTGTTTCCGAAGGCTGCGCTTCAGTAAGGAGGTGGTCACTGAGCTCTGCCACCTGCTTCAGCCAGATCTGCAGCCTTAACTAAGGTGCAGGACATCTCTGTCGGTGGCTGTGAAGATCACTGTGGCTCTAAACTTCTATGCCAGCGGCTCCTTTCAGGCCGCTACTGGGGACATTGCCAACATCTCACAGTTCGCGGTGCATTGCTGCATCCGTCAAGTGACTAATGCCCTCTTTAAAAGGAGACAGCAGTACATCTCCTTCCCAATGACCCCGGACAAGCAGCGAGAGCGCGCAGAGGGCGTCGCAAGGATAGCAGGCTTCCCCATGGTGCAGGGCGCCATTGACTGCACGCATGTGGCTTTGCGGGCACCTCTAGAGAATGCGGAGGATTTCCGCAACTGAAAGGGGTTCCATTCTTTGAATGTGCAGCTGGTCTGTGACCACCGACAGCTGATACTCGCTGTCAATGCCCACTTTCCAGGCAGCAGTCACGACGCCTTCATCCTGCACCAGACTTCTGTGGCAGACCTTATTGAAGCCCCGGCTCACCCAGGAGGCTGGCTTCTCGGGGACAAGGGCTATCCTCTGTGACCCTGGCTGATGACCCCACTCTGTTTGCCCAGCACCCCTGCTGAAGAATATTACAATGAGAGCCATCAAGCGACCAGGAACATCATTGAACATACAATCGGCGTGCTAAAGCAACGGTTCCGCTGTCTGGACCATTCCGGAGGAGCCCTTCAGTACTCACCTGAGCGAGTCTCCCACTTCGTGGTTGTGTGTTGCATGCTGCATAACCTGGCAATCTTCAGGACCCAGCCAATGCCACCAGACATTGAAGCACCAGCAGTGGAGGAGGAGGAGGAGGAGGAGCACCAAGACGGGAGGGAGGCACAAACTGCAAGGGCCGTCTGTCAGAGGCGTATAGCAAGTTGCTTCTAGGCCCCTCTCTGGGATGCTTTCTGCCATTCCAAGAACATGAATGGAACCGTTCTGCTACCCCTAAGCCGGTCAAGGCAACAATTAGTGCAAAGAACAGACATGGACATTGTGAATAAATAAACTTCTTTATTTAACAGAATGTGTATCCTTCCCGCATGACAAAGCAATGGAAACAAACAGCAAAAACAAACAGACTGCCACATAACTGTCTCTCACACCCTGGAGACAATGTCCAAAACATAACCAACATTCAGACCAGCATCCTCGGCCTTGAATGAAAGAAATAACATAATTTATCAGCACCTCCTACTTTTTGCCCCTCGATGGTGATCTGCTTCCCTTGCGGAATTGCCCCCTTCCCTCCCTGCAGCTCCTCCGTAATGGGACCCCAGTGGCTGCAGCAAGGCTGGGGGAGGCCTGCTGATTGTCCAAAACTGAGACCGCAGATGCCCTTGAGGGACAGCCTGGACCAGCTCTGGGCCTGGATGGCCCGGCTGCTGACTGCTCCAACTCCGCATGGGTGGAAGCAGTCTGTCCTACAGGTGGTGGCAGCTGCAGTGAAGAAGTGCCAGTGGTGGCATCAGGAATGCTGTCATCCTGAGAGTGGACAGCAGCTCCCTGGTCGGCCGACACACTGGCACTCTGACGGGGCAGCACCGCAGCATGCGCAACAATCGGCTGGTGCACAGATTGCTGGCCTGCTGTGGCGCAGCGAGGGCCCCGGGGAATTCTGCCCGATCCAGCGAGGGTGGCAGCAATCAGTGCTCTCGTGGCCTCAATCTGCGTCTGCATGAGACCAGCCACTGACTGCGTGGCAGCACTCAGCACTTGCGTGGCAGGTGCCAGTGCTTCGCCGAAGTCCTGGAGAATCCTTGCCAGGGCTGCGCCGAAGTCCTGCACACTCCTTGCCTGTGCTGCGCCGAAGTCCTGGACACTCCTTGCCAGTGTCTCAATGGAGTCGTGCATCCTTGCCACTGCAGCCATGAGCTCAGTGTGCCTCAGCCCAGCCTGGGCGCTCATTTCTGCGAGGGCACGCACCTCTTCTGCGCTCTGTGCAGCAGCACTCGTGGGCCGACTTGCCCTCTGGGCGTGCCCCCGAACTTCTCTACCCCCCTCGTGTTGCTGCAGGCCGCTAGGTCCTGGAGCTGCATCCTCCTCAGACCATTCCCCCCCACTCCCCTCCAGGGAAGGCGTCTCCCCAGTCTGGACATGGGATGGCTCGCCTGAGGGTGGTACGGATGATCCGGCTTCCTCCTCCTCGTCGCCTCCAGAGTCACTCGCACTGGCAGCTTGAGGGTCCGCCTCCTGAGCTGGTGATGCAGCATCTGAAAGCAGGGAGGTTCAAGAGTGGCTTTAACAAAAGGACAGGGCGGCAGCAAGGGATGCATGAGTGCTGCAATGCTCTGAGTTGGCTCGAGAGTGAAAAAGCATGCTGGTGTGGGGTCAAAAAGGTGATGACCTTACCATTACTGTCCACAATGGGGTCGGCATCTCCAGAGGCGACGGGGCCAATCATCCGGCTTGCCACAATCCGGTGGACTCGCTCCTCCAAGTCTGTAAGGGTCTGCAGGTGAGGCCGGCCTCCTCCGGTCCGATGCTGTTGCCTCCTATTATTGGCCAGCTTGGCCTGCAAGAGAAAGGACGGGGTGTGATGAACCCTGCAGCCCTGATCTGGGATGACATGCCTCCCATGCTCGATTAGCCCTTACATTATGCTGCCTGATCTGGGATGACATGCCTCCCATGGTCGATTAGCCCTTACGTTATGCATAGAGCTGAATGTGCGCGTGTATTTCCAGAAAGGGCCATGGGTGCTGGATGACAGCTGGCCATTGGGGCTTTGCACACCCTCTGGCCATAAAGTGAGGTGCAGATGGAGGATGAAGATGATTCTGAAAAAGGCACTCACCCTGACGACCCGAGTGAGGTCGTTGAACTTCTTCCTGCATTGCACAGGAGTCCTGGGAACCATGCTGCTGGAGGTGGCTCTGTGGGAAACCTCCCTCCAAGCTCTGCGGTAGTCGCTGTGTTGAGGCCTCCTGCCATTCTCTGGGTAGAGTACAGGTCGCCTGCGCTCCGCCGCACCAACCAGAGCATCCAATGCCCCCTCGCTGAAGCGTTGCGCTCTCTCCCTGGCCCTCTCCATATTGATGCAGTTGTCGACGTCACAGGTAGGTTACCGCTGAGTTTGAGGCCTACGAGGCGCAGGGTGCGGCTGGAGATGATAATCGATCTGCCCCTTTAAGAGCTGGCCGGCGCCAGCGTGTCTGGCTGAAATCGATAATTGACAGCACCTGCGCTGCGCCCGCCCACCGAGAAATTGCGTCGTGCCACCGGGTTAGCACCTTAAGACTGTCGTGCAGCGCCTGATTTAGCGCCGCAATCACCTTCAGGGGTGCAGCTGCCCAATATCGCTCGAGGTGGCGATAAATTGCGCCTGGCGCTAAACTTTGCGCACCGCCAATACTAGCGCCCCAAACGGGGCGATACCGAATTTCTCCCCCTTAAAGTTTTAATATCTCAATCAACCCCAACCTACCCGTTTCTGGGTGTTAAGGTTCAGCCCAAAGTTACTGGGCAATTTACTGACTGTGACTTCATGCCACATGTTCGCAAATACAGTCAAATACTGCAAAATATTTTCAAAAAATGTCTCACTTCATGATTATTAGTGAAAGGTGTAGATATAATTGAAGAAGGTTGGGAGAAAGTGCCAATTAATTATTCGTCCAGGTTTTAAACAATGGTAAAAAGTTTATTTTCAAAGGATGGATTTAGTCCTTACTGACAGGTATTAATGAGGAACGTGTGTGAAAGAAAGAATGAAAGACTTACATTTCTACAGCGGCTTTCACGACCACCGGACATCTCAAAGTGCTTTACAGCCAATGAAGTACTTTTGAAATGTAGTCACTGTTGTAATAGTATTTCACAACTGCTGAGGCACATATTTAACTCCAGGTCAGAGCTGAGGTCGGTAAAAATATCCACGGTGAAAAGTTGTGGGTAGCAGAAGTGTAGCAAGAACAGTGAATACTAGAGGAGTTTCTGACCTACAGAACTATCTCGGCGGAGAAGGAGGAGACAGAGGTGTGGGAATGTAACGGGAATCAGAGGCTCAAACCGCACAACAGGTTTGAACCCAGGAGGTAGGTCTACCAGAATGGAATTGGCTAGCTGAGGGATGAGGGAGTCGCAGTGACTGAGGGGCATCATCCCAGGCTGTGAGTCACATTGGCCTCCTGGTCCACGAAGACCGGTATCCGAACTGCACCTTCACTGGCATTGAAGGTCACCACTAACTCAAGACTTACATTTCTATAGCGCCTTTCACGACCACCGGGACGTCCCAAAGAGTTTTACAGCCAATGAAGTACTTTTTGAAGTGTAGTCACTGTTGTAATGTAGGAAACGCGGCAGCCAATTTACACACAGCAAGCTCCCACAAACAGCAATGTGATAATGACCAGATAATCGTTTTAGTAATGTTGGTTGAGGGATAAATATTGGCCCCAGGACACCGGGGACAACGCCCCTCTTCTTTGAAGATCCATGGGATCTTTTATGTCCACCTGAGAGAGCAGACAGGGTCTCAGTTTAACATCTCATCTAAAAGACGTCACCTCCAACAGTGCAACACTCCCTCAGCACTGCCCCTCCGACAGTGCAGCACTCCCTCAGTATTGCCCCTCCGAAAGTGCAGCACTCCCTCAGTACTGCCCCTCCGACAGTGCAGCACTCCCTCAGTACTGCCCCTCCAACAGTGCAGCACTCCCTCAGTACTGCCCCTCTGACAGTGCAGTGCTCCCTCAGTACTGCCCCTCCGATAGTGCAGCACTCCCTCAGTACTGCCCCTCTGACAGTGCAGCACTCCCTCAGTACTGCCCCTCCGACAGTGCAGCACTCCCTCAGTACTGCCCCTCTGACAGTGCAGTGCTCCCTCAGTACTGCCCCTCCGATAGTGCAGCACTCCCTCAGTACCGCCCCTCCGAAAGTGCAGCACTCCCTCAGTACTGCCCCTCTGACAGTGTGGCGCTCCCACAGTACTGCCCCTCTGACAGTGCGGCGCTCCCTCAGTACTGCCCCTCCGACAGTGCAGCACTCCCTCAGTACTGCCCCTCTGACAGTGCAGTGCTCCCTCAGTACTGCCCCTCCGATAGTGCAGCACTCCCTCAGTACTGCCCCTCCGATAGTGCAGCACTCCCTTAGTACTGCCCCTCAGACAATGCAGTGGAGGCTCTCTCAGTACTGCCCCTCTGACAGTGCAGCATTCCCTCAGTACTGCACTGGGAGTGTCAGCCTAGATTGTGTCTCTGCAGTGGGACTTGAACCTATGACCTTCTGACTCAGAGCCGAGAGTGCTACCCACTGAGCCACACAGCGAAAGAGGCCTTCCAATCACTGACAGAGGACATCTCAGTAATCTGCCTCATTTCTTTATACTGCTGCATTAAGGAGGTAACTGAAGCCTTGTATCGCCATGCTCCTCTCTACATACACTTCAACAGAAATCAGCAGCACATCAACCACTCCAGGCAAGTAGACAAATGTGTGTTGGTCATGTTGCCCAGTTCTTCCAGTGAGCCCTGTAATTGGGCACCATTATTTTCCTTAGGCTATATTTACAGCAACAGACCTGTTGTTTGCCAGCGTCTGTTTGGTCTTTGCTGTGGTCTGTCTGCTTTTTCTTTGTCTTTTGGATAACTGACCTTATCGTCAGCTGTACAATGAGTGAACGGCATATTGAGAAATTGAAGAATGAGTTCATTGAGTTCATGAGTTGTGCCGTGATCGCGCTGTCTGTGTTTGGTCCGTGTGTTTTGCTAACCTTGCCATGCTGATTGTGGAATGTGTGCTCTTATTAACTGGCCTCATATCTGAAGGCGTGGCAGTGATGGGCGGTCGAGGCTCCAGCTGCAGCGCTGACAGGATACAGAAGCAAAACGGAAAAGAAATTCGATACAACAGTCATTCCTTTGTTTCCCCTTTCCCATCTTAACAACAACAACAACTTGCATTTACAAAGTGCCTTAAACACGTGAGAAACATCCCAAAGGGACTTGCAGTTGGGTGATTGTGGCCGACTACTTCTCCAGCACCAACACAGAGCCTTGCTCGATGAAAGCAAGGATTGGAGAGCGAGGTGCCGAGATCAGCATGTCCAAGTCACAGCGACCAGATTTCCCAGTCATTCTTTTCAATTTACTCCTGCATCAGTTTCTCCAAACAGTACTTGTGCTCAGCAAGGCGTCATGCTTCAAATAATGTACCCTAATATTGAATGTGCCCAGTTTAATATTCAATACAGAGCTAAAGTGAGGTAACAGTACATAAGAACATAAGGAATAAGAGCAGGAGTCGGCCATACGGCCCCTCGAGTCTGCTCTGCCATTCAATAAGATCATGGCTGACCTTTGACCCAGACTCCACTTTCCCGCCTGATCTCCATATCCCTGGATTCCCCCAGAGTCCAAAAATCTGTCGATCTCAGCCTTGAATATACTCAACGATTCAGCATCCACAGCTCTCTGGGGCAGAGAAATCCAAAGATTCACCGCCCTCTGAGTGAAGAAATTCCTCCTCATCCCAGTCTTAAATGGCCTCTGCCTTATCCTGAGACTAGTACGTGAAACAAAAATGACCAGAGGCTGGCTGACCGATTGTTTGAGGTTAAGAGATCGTTGCTAGGATCAGGTCTATGTCCACCTGGTGTCTGCAATAAATTCCTTATCAATAATAGTGATTCTGGAATATTGGGTTGTGTGTGTGTGTCTACGTGCGTAGGTACAAGTCCGCATGTGTGCCTTTTCTTGAGAGGCCTCAGTGGAGGCTGAATATAAGTCCAAAGTTATAAAATGAAAAAATAGCAGAAATTGATGAAGGCAAGATCCTTAGCAATTCTTAAGTAATGTAAGTATATTTATTAACCAATAGGCAGCCACCATGACCACGATGGCATTGAATGATTCTGCAGAACGATTTGTGAATGAAAGTGATCAGCGCTCAATTCACGAATGGAAAACCTCTCATCTCAGCGATTAATGATTAAATGCATCCTTTTAAAAAGCGTCTGCAATGCAGCCGGAATGTACTGAGAAAGGATCCGGTTTCCGTGCCTGATAATGGGAGTATTTCTTTGCCCACATAATCATTCATGGATTTCTAAGGGAATCCTGCCCAGTGAGCGGGCTGTGTTGTGATAGTTTGAACAGCGCACAGGATGCTCTGAATGGCACCGCGATCTACAACTCCTGCGCTGACGGCTCCCAAGTCACTGCTAATGTTGCAAAGTTAGACAGGGCCTTCCACTGGGAGTCTCCCTCCGAGTACTGTGGACACCAGATAAGTATACCCCTGATCTGAGTGCCAATGTAGGCTGGTTCTTGCTCGTGGGTTGGATACTCTCACTGTAAGAATTAAACCTGCAGAATTAAACCAACATTAAACCGAGGCCCCGTCTGCTCTCTCAGGTGGACGTAAAAGATCCCATGGCACTATTTGAAGAAGAGCAGGGGTGTCCCGGCCAATAATTACCCCTCAACCAACACCTAAAAACAGATTATCTCTTTATCATTACAGTGCTGTTGGTGGGAGCTTGCTGTGCACAAAACTGACTGCCCGTTTCCTACAGTACAACAGTGACTACATTTTTTTAAAAAGTACTTAATCGGCTGTAAAACACTTTGGGACATCCTGAGCTTGTGAACGGCATTCTCCTAACACTCATGCATCAGTACTGGGGCTCTCTGATGCTGTAGTCATTGTGGGCGCAATGCTTTCATAGGCAGCACCTGCTGTCACTAGTCCATGGCTACAGGGCAGGGGGCGGGGGTGATGCTGCTACATGAAAGCCAACTGACTGCAGCTGGTGAAGGGAGTCTCCCCATTGACCCGTGACAGCATAAAACAGTGGACATCTACGAGACACTGGAAACCTTCATGGTTGCCTGAAACTGTTCAGCCGTGGCTCAGTGGGTAGCGCCCTCATTCTGAATCAGAAGGATTGTGGGTTCAAGTCCCACTCCAGAGACTGGAGCATAAAAATCTAGGCTGACATTCCAGTGCAGTACTGAGGGAGCGCCGCACTGTCGGAGGGGCAGTACTGAGGGAGCGCTGCACTGTCGGAGGGGCAGTACTGAGGGAACGCTGCACTGTCGGAGGGGCAGTACTGAGGGAGCGCTGCACTGTCGGAGGGGCAGTACTGAGGGAGCGCTGCACTGTCGGAGGGGCAGTACTGAGGGAACGCTGCACTGTCGGAGGGGCAGTACTGAGGGAGCGCTGCACTGTCGGAGGGGCAGTACTGAGGGAGTGCCGCACTGTCAGAGGGGCAGTACTGAGGGAGTGCCGCACTGTCGGAGGGGCAGCACTGAGAGAACACTGCACTGTCAGAGGGGCAGTACTGAGGGAGCGCCGCACAGTCAGAGGGGCAGTACTGAGGGAGCGCCGCACTGTCGGAGGGGCAGTACTGAGGGAACGCTGCACTGTCGGAGGGGCAGTACTGAGGGAGCGCTGCACTGTCGGAGGGGCAGTGCTGAGGGAGTGCTGCACTGTCGGAGGGGCAGTACTGAGGGAGCGCCGCACTGTCAGAGGGGCAGTACTGAGGGAGTGCCGCACTGTCGGAGGGGCAGTACTGAGGGAGCACCGCACTGTCAGAGGGGCAGTACTGAGGGAGTGCTGCACTGTCAGAGGGGCAGTACTGAGGGAGCGCCGCACTGTCGGAGGGGCAGTACTGAGGGAGCGCTGCACTGTCGGAGGGGCAGTACTGAGGGAGTGCCGCACTGTCAGAGGGGCAGTACTGAGGGAGTGCCGCACTGTCGGAGGGGCAGCACTGAGAGAGCACTGCACTGTCAGAGGGGAAGTACTGAGGGAGCGCCGCACAGTCAGAGGGGCAGTACTGAGGGAGCGCCGCACTGTCAGAGGGGCAGTACTGAGGGAACGCTGCACTGTCGGAGGGGCAGTACTGAGGGAGCGCTGCACTGTCGGAGGGGCAGTACTGAGGTAGCGCTGCACTGTCGGAGGGGCAGTACTGAGGGAGCGCTGCACTGTCGGAGGGGCAGTACTGAGGGAGCGCTGCACTGTTGGAGGGGCAGTACTGAGGGAGCGCCGCACTGTCGGAGGTGCCGTCTTTCGGATGAGACGTTAAACCGAGACCCCGTCTGCTCTCTCAGGTGGATGTAAAAGATCCTATGGCACTATTTTGAAGAAGAGCAGGGGAATTCTCCCCGGTGTCCTGGGGCCAATATTTATCCCACAATCAACATCACTAAAACAGATTCTCTGTTCATTATCACATTGCTGTTTGTGGGAGCTTGCTGTGCGCAAATTGGCTGCCGCTTTTCCTACATTACATAAGAACATAAGACGTAGGAGCAGGAGTCGGTCATTCGGCCCCTCGAGCCTGCTCCGCCATTCAATAAGATCATGGCTGATCTGATCTTGGCCTCAACTCCACCTCCCTGCCCGCTCCCCATAACCTTTCACTCCCTTACCTTTCAAAAATCTGTCTCCACCTTAAATATATTCAATGACTCCGCCTCCACAGCTCTCTGGGGCAGAGAATTCCAAAGATTCACGACCCTCAGAGAAGAAGTTCCTCCTCATTTCAGTTTTAAATGGGCGACCCTTTACTCTGAAACTCTGCCCCCTCGTTCTAGATTCCCCCACGAGGGGAAACATCCTCGCAGCATCCACCCTGCCCAACCCCCTCAGAATCTTAGTGGCTAAAAATTGAGGAGCGCTAACTTCGCCGGGGTGCTACTTTTAGCGCCCTGGAAAATTAGCGCCTCGTGCCGTAACCTCAGAGGTTGCGCCCCAAGAGGGAAGCGGGGCGCTACTGGAAGCATCCCTCTTGGGTCACTGCGAGTCAATATCGCGGCGCTATGGGGCCCAGCTGGGCCCCTGGGGATTACGAGTGCCGGCAAAAGTGCCCGGCACTCAAGAGAAGTGCCGGGCTCTTGAGCGCAGCCGGCACTCCGTGGGGCGGCTGTTCAGGAGGCCGGGTACGGGAGCGCAGGCAGGTGCTGGCAGGCGGCCGGCAACAAAAATGGCCGCCCCGCACCTCACCTTTAAATAGCGCCTCCCCGGCCGCAGGTAGACCCCCCTGGCCCTGTCGGACATAGTGTCCGGCAGTAAGTCAGGGGGCGCTCCCGAAGATTGCAGCTGGGGCACGAGAGGGGTGCTGCACACGGCGATGGCGTCATTGCCGGCAGCACAGCGCTGCGGACGCTACTGGTTACCGTCGCCGCTAACCTCCCACTGAATTTTGCGGGAGACGTGGGCGGCACCGCGCCCGGGCGCTAGTTGCTTTGCGCCCCGTTAGCGCCCTAAGAGGCACAAAACAACTCAATTTTTACCCCTAGATGTTTCAATAAGATCACCTCTCATTCTTCTAAACTCCACTGAGTATCGGCCCAACCTGCTCAACCTTTCTTCATAAGACAACCCCTTCATCTCAGGAATCAACCTCGTGAACCTTCTCTGAACTGCCTTAAATAAGGAGACCAAAACTGTACGCAGTACTCCAGGTGTGGTCTCACCAATGCCCTGTACAGTTGTAACAGGACTTCCCTACTTTTATATTCCATCCCCCTTTGCAATAAAGGCCAGCATTCCATTTGCCTTCCTAATTACTTGCTGTACCTGCATGCTAACTTTTTATGATTCATGTACAAGGATCCCCAGGTCCCTCTGTACCTCAGCATTTTGTAATCTCTCCCCATTTAAATAATAATTAGCTTTTTTATTTTTCCTACCAAAGTGGATAACCTCGCATTTTACCACATTAAACTCCATCTGCCAGGTTTTTGCCCACTCACTGAGCCTATCTATATCCCTTTGGAGATTCTTTGCGTCCTCCACACAATTTGCTTTCCCACCTATCTTTGTATCATCAGCAAATTTGGCTACATTACACTCAGTCCCTTCATCCAAGTCATTAATATAGATTGTAAATAGTTGAGGCCCCAGCACTGATCCCTGATCCACTAGTTACAGTTTGCCAACCTGAAAATGACCCATTTATCCCGACTCTCTGTTTTCTGTTAGTTAGCCAATCCTCTATCCATGCTAATATATTACCCCCAACCCCGTGAGCTCTTATCTTATGCAGTAACCTTTTATGTGGCACCTTATCGAATGCCTTCTGGAAATCCAAATACAGGACATCTACTGGTTCCCCTTTATCCACCCATTACAACAGTGGATACACTCCCAAAGTGCTTCATTGGCTGTAAAGCGCTTTGGGACGTCCTGAGGTCGTGAAAGGCGCTGTAGAAATGCGAGTCTTTCACTTTGCTCTGTAAGTGAGTTGTAAGTGGCCAGCACTTATCTTGAAGTGTAACTCCAATGATCCATAGCGGCAGTGTAAGCATTCATGAGAGATGTTTGTACTGTGCTGAGAGCCTGCCTGTGTGAAGTCTGCACTGCAGATGCTGTGCGCTCAATGCTCGACTGCAAACCTGACTGATGGAAACAGAGCTCCGTCTGCCTTAAACGGCAAACATTTCTGTCAGTTTTTGTTTTAGATCGGCGAACCAAAGTAATTTAAAGACTGTCTGTGAGATTGTTTGTGTTCTGGGGAGAAAGACAGTACCCAAAGCTGTGCAGAGTCAGCGACTAGTATTGTGGGGAGGCAGTCAGTTATTGTTTCGGTACAACTGCCGGATCAGAAATGAAACAGGACATGTTTTGTTTGTCTAGTCCATCGAGCCTTTGGAATGTAAATACACGCAAAGTTGCAGGCTTATATTAGTCATTCTAAACCGTTACCATAGAGTTCAAATATTTCAAGCAAAGCACTCAAGAGATTGCTAGTCACACTTTATTTACTTAAGCAGACAAATTATTAATATTCAGATTGGCTAACTATTGAGACAGAAACCCGTTCGGAATGCCATTCCCTGCGTCGAACTGCTTTTCCATGTCAGGACGTCTCACTGACTGGTCCCATTGGCCTCCACCATGTAACAATTCAAATTCCACTGCACATTTGGGTATTGGAATCTCACCAAATACCCAGACTACCTTTCTATGTTGTGTGCAAGGAGGCAAAAGTGCTTCCTTAATATGGCTCTGTCAGCCATGGCTAAATATGCTAAAATATGCAAAATCATTCCGAATGATGCCAGTTCCTCAGTAGCACAGCCGGAGCGTGTCTCACCTCCTGACTCCCCAAAGCCTTTCCACAATCTACAAGACACAAGTCAGGAGTGTGATGGAATACTCTCCACTTGCCTGGATGAGTGCAGCTCCAACAACACTCAAGAAGCTCGACATCATCCAGAACAAAGCAGCCCGCTTGATTGGCACCCCATCCACCACATTAAACATTCACTCCCTCCAACATCGGCGCACCGTGGCTGCAGTGTGTTCCATCTACAAGATGCACCGCAGCAACTCGCCAAGGCATCTTCGGCAGCACCTCCCAAACCCGCGAACTCTACCACCTAGAAGGACAAGGGCAGCAGGCGCATGGGAACACCACCACCTCCAGGTTCCCCTCCGAGTCACACACCATCCTGACTTGGAAATATATCGTCGTTCATTCATCGTTGCTGGGTCAAAATCCTGGAACTCCCTCCCTAACAGCACTGTGGGAGCACCTTCACCACACGGACTGCAGCGGTTCAAGAAGGTGGCTCACCACCACCTTCTCAAGGGCAATGAGGGGTGGGTAATAAATGCTGGCCTTGCCAGCAACACCCACATCCCATGAATGAATTTTTTAAAATGCACGGTTACACTGAGACACACAGACTAGAAGGCCCCAGTGCAGAGTTCGTGGGTCATACAGCTCTATATTTTCCCGCAGTATTCCTGGGTTGTACAGAAGAAATCAGACAGGGTTCTTTCTCCTGACTGCGGTACAGTGACCCCTCTTAAAAGTGTGCTGTGAGGATTTTGGGTGAGGACAGGGTCAACCCCAGCTGTAATAACCCCTACAGCTGTGGAGCAATAGGTCACACTCTCGCCTCTGAGTCAAGATTGTGGGTTCAAGTCCAACTAGAGAGAATTGGACACTCCAGTGCAATACTGAGGGAGCGCTGCGCTGTCGGAGGGGCAGTACTGAGGGAGCGCTGCGCTGTCGGAGGGGCAGTACTGAGGGAGCACTGCACTGTCGAAGGGGCAGTACTGAGGGAGTGTTGCACTGTCGGAGGGGCAGTACTGAGGGAGTGTCGCACTGTCGGAGGGGCAGTACTGAGGGAGCGCTGCGCTGTCATAGGGGCAGTACTGAGGGAGCGCTGCACTGTCAGAGGGGCAGTACTGAGGGAGCGCTGCACTGTCGGAGGGGCAGTACTGAGGGAGTGCTGCACTGTCTGAGGGGCAGTACTGAGGGAGCGCCACACTGTCGAAGGGGCAGTACTGAGGGAGCGCTGCACTGTCGAAGGGGCAGTACTGAGGGAGCGCTGCACTGTCGGAGGGGCAGTCTTGAGGGACCGCCGCACTGTCGGAGGGGCAGTACTGAGGGAGCGCTGCACTGTCGGAGGGGCAGTACTGAGGGAGCGCTGCACTGTCGGTGGGACAGTACTGACGGAGCGCCGCATTGTCGGTGGGACAGTACTGAGGGAGCGCCGCACTGTCGGAGGGGCAGTACTGAGGGAGCGCTGCACTGTCGGAGGGGCAGTACTGAGGGAGCGCTGCACTGTCGGAGGGGCAGTACTGAGGGAGTGCCGCACTGTGGGAGGGGCTGTACTGAGGGAGCGCTGCACTGTCGGAGGGGCAGTACTGAAGGAGTGCTGCACTGTCGAAGGGCAATACTGAGAGAGGGCTGCACTGTCGGAGGGGCTGTACTGTGGGAGCGCTGCACTGTCGGAGGGGCAGTACTGAGGGAGCGTTGTGGAGATCGGGCGGGAAAGTGGAGCTGAGGTCGAAGATCAGCCATGATCTTATTGAATGGCAGAGGAGGCTCGAGGAGCCTTACGCCCAGCTATTCACAATATATATAAATGATCTAGATGTAATAGCTCCAAGTTTGCAGACGACACAAAGCTGGGTGGGCGTGTGTGCTGTGAGAAGGATGCCGAGAAACTCCAGTATAATTTGGACAGGTTGGGTGATTGGGCAGAAGCGTGGCAGATGCAGTATAATGTGGATAAATGCGAGGTTATCCACTTTGGTGGCAAAAACAGGAAGTCAGATTATTATCTGAACGGCAATAGATTGGGAGAGGGAGAAGTGCAACGAGACCTGGGTGTCCTTGTGCACCAGTCGCTGAAGGTAAGCATGCAGGTGCAGCAGGCGGTTAAGAAGGCAAATGGTATGTTGGCCTTCATAGCAAGAGGATTCGAATACAGTAGCAAGGATGTCTTGCTGCAGTTGTACAGGGCCTTAGTGAGACCACACCTTGAGTATTGTGTGCAGTTTTGGTCGCCTTATCTGAGGAAGGATGTTCTTGCCATGGAGAGAATGCAGCAAAGATTCACCAGACTGATACCTGGGATGGCAGGAATAATATATGAGGAGAGAGTGGGTCGATTAAGCTTATATTCACTAGAGTTTAGAAGAATGAGAGGGGATCTCATTGAAACTTATAAAATTCTAACAGGGCTAGACAGACTAGATGCAGGAAGGATTTTCCCGATGGCGGGGGAGTCCAGAACCAGGGGTCACAGTCTAAGGATAAGGGGTAAGCCATTTAGGACTGAGATGAGGAGGAATTTCTTCACCCAGAGAGTGGTGAACCTGTGGAATTCTCTGCCACAGAAGACAGCTGAGGCCAGCTTATTAAATATATTCAAGAAGGAGTTAGGTATATTTCTTGAGGCTAAAGGGATCAAGGGATATGGGGAGAAAGCAGGGACAGGGTACTGAATTTGGATGAGCAGCCATGATCTCATTAAATGGCGGAGCGGGCTCGAGGGGCCGAATGGCCTACTCCTGCTTCTATCTTCTATGTTTCTATGTTTCTAAACCTAGGCGCACCAACCTGGGTATGTCTGCAAAGATCTGACTTTGTCACCTATAATTTACGAGGGAGGCTGCGAACAAGTTAAGCCTTCCTTTAGAGCAGGGCCTCCACACCAGTTCCACCACAGGGACAGCCGTGCCCGTGGCTGTGGAGGTGGCGACAGTGTTAAATCTCTGTGCTGCTGGATCCTTCCAAGTCACCAGTGGAGGGATTTACTGTAGTGTATGTACCTTGAACAAGGAACTATATTCTGCAGCCCCTGTATACTGCAGTACCAGTAGTGACCACCCCTGTATATAAGCCTGTGTAGTAACTTTGTATAGTAGTTCCAGTTTTGTCTCCATTCAGTAAACACCTGTTATAACCAACTTCTGCAGTCCATGTCTCAATTACACACGGACATTACATTGGCGACGAACAGATCCGAACTTACCTACAGTTCTGCACCACCTCACGGGGATCCATCCCTGAAGCGAAGTTATTAGAGGTCGAGGCCAGAAGGAAGAAATCCAAAAAGAAAAAAAAATAAACAGAAGAAACGGGCGTCGACCGTGGGCAACCGCCCTCTGATTCATCGAATTCGAAGATTTGCAGGAGAGGCTGTCGACAGCTGGGCTTGGTTATCCAGTCTATGGTGTTCCAGCTAATCGGGCTGGTGGCAGGTAGTACACTGATCCTTCCTGGGCTGCGGCGGGCTAGAGCTCGATCGGGTGGCTTTTCAATGGGGCCGAGCAGCGTTGTCGGGAAGAGGAGAGAGAGAGAGAGGGTGGAGCACACAGGGCGCGGCCAGTGCTACGAAGCCGGGCAGCGTACAGACCCAAGAAGAGGGAGGGAAGTGTCCCATAGGGTCTACTCTGACGACGGGAACATTAATTAAAATAAAAGAAAAAGAAATTAGAAGCGCAGAAAGCCGCAAGGAGCTGCAGTTTGCCACGGGGACTGCGGAGAGCGGCGTTGGCAGCAGCGCGGGGGGAAGCACGCGAAGACCATAGGGCGTCGCCATCAAGGCATAAAAACGCCAGCAACAGCGCTGGCAGTAGCGGAAAAGGCAGAAAGCGCGGGAGGCGCCATCTTAATCCAGCGGGGAAGAAGGCAAAGCGCGGGAGGCGCCATTTTGTTCAATCGGGGAAGAAGGCAAAGCGCGGGAGGCGCCATCTTAGATCTCCAAGATGCCGAAGACTGGCAATATCACTGCCTTCGATAATGCAATAGAAGACTGGACCACGTATGTGGAAAGAGTCGAAGCATATTGCAAGGCAAATGAAGTAGCCGATGAGAAAAAGGCATCGGTACTACTAAACTTAATGAGCGCAAGAACGTACGGCCTATTGCGGAACCTGATCACTCCAGTCAAACCGATGGCGAAGAGTTTTAACGAAATTGTTGATATCCTACAGGAACACCTAAATCCTACACCGCTGCTGATAGCAGAAAGATTTAAATTCCACAAGAGAAATCAGCATAAAGATGAGAGCAATGCTGATTACCTTACAGAACTACGCAAGCTATCAAAGCACTGCCAGTTCGGAGCAGGACTGGCAGATACCCTACGGGACAAATTTGTCTGTGGACACCTGAGTGAAGGAACCCAGAAGAGGTTACTCTCAGAGAAAGAGCTGACGCTAGATAAGGCTTTCAGTGTGGCAGTATCGTACGAAGCAGCAGCAAGGGGAGCTGCGGAAATACAGCAAAAGCCACAGGAATACGGCACCCATGAAATTACACGGGGATTTGAAAAATGTTATCGCTGCGGCAGAACAACCCATGACCAGAAGGACTGCTGGTCCAAGGACAAAACATGCAGGCAATGCGGAAAGATGGGACACATTGCACGAGTTTGCAGGTCCGGGAAGAAGACTAACGACAACAAAAAGACTACTAAGGAACAGTACAGGAAAGTACAAAAGATGACGGACAGTAGTTCCGAAGACCAGAAGAGCGATAGTGAATCCGGGAACAAGAGACTAAGCTGTCTCAAACTACACAACGTAATCGCAAAAGAGGATCACCGAACCATTTGGGTCACCTTCACGATAGCAGGATCCCAAGTCAAAATGGAATTGGATACAGGATCAGCCCTGACCGTCATGAATCGACAAGACGACGAGCGGCTATTCTCACACATACCCTTGAAAGACACATCCATTGTCTTGAAGACATATACGGGGCAGAAAGTATACCCCAGAGGGAAAATAAGGGTGCCTGTCGAATACAACGGCAAGGAAATACAGAAATTGTATCTGTACATACTGCAAGATGGTGGACCACCGTTATTGGGACGTGAATGGATCAGAAAGATAAGTTTAGACTGGCACTCCATTCAGGCATTGACTGGCTGGTAAAAAGGATGACGACGTCACACCTGGACGATTGTCAAAAATCTTAGCTAATGCTAAAGAGGTATTTCAACAAGGGCTGGGAGCTCTTAAAGGTGTAACCGCCTTGATAAAAATAGAAGAGAATGCAATTCCCAAGTTTTTCAAAGCAAGACCGGTACCGTATGCAATTCGCCCAGCCGTCGAGGCAGAGCTGGAGAATCTGGAGAATGCAGGCGTGTTATCTAAGGTAGACTGGAGCGAGTGGGCGACACCCATCGTTCCTGTCATGAAGAAAACGTTAAACAATAAGTCTGAGGAGCCAAGGAAGGTTCGCATCTGTGGGGACTTCAAGGTGACTGTGAACCCAGTCCTTCACACAGTACAGTATCCTCTTCCGAGGATAGAAGATATTTTCGCCTCGCTATCTGGAGGGAAATGTTTTACAAAAATTGACCTAGCGCAAGCATATTTGCAGATGGAGGTTGAAGAATCCTCTAGGAAATATCTCACGATAAACACTCACAAAGGTCTTTACCAGTATAATCGACTGGTATTCGGAGTAGCATCAGCTATCTGCAAGGGATTCCGGGGACTCAGTGTTACTTGGATGACATCCTAGTGACAGGTGAAAATGACAGTGAACACCTTGCCAACCTAGAGCAGGTGCTCACTAGACTAAGAGAACATGGGCTACGAGCCAATCGCCCCAAGTACGAGTTTTTTAAGAAACAAATATCATATTGTGGCCACGTGATTGATGAAGAGGTGTTACATAAGTCCCCTGACAAAATTGAAGCGGTAGTTAAGGCTCCAGCGCCTGAAAATGTGTCGCAACTGAGGTCATTCCTCGGATTGGTGAATTACTACCATAAGTTTTTGCCGAATTTGTCCACAATTCTGCACCCACTGAACACCCTGCTACAAACTGGAGTAGCATGGAAATGGAACGATGAATGTAAGCGGGCCTTTCAGGAGTATAAAGGCCTGATCACTTCCAGAGAAGTATTGGCTCACTACAACCCATCACTACCGATAAGACTGGCGTGTGATGCATCTCCCTATGGTGTTGGAGCGGTACTGTCACATAAATCCCTTGATGGTTCAGAGAGGCCGATAGCTTTTGCGTCATGCTCGTTAACTGCAGCCGAGCGTAACTACGCCCAGATTGACAGAGAGGCCCTCAGCCTGGTGTGGGGGGTGAAGAAGTTCAATCACTACCTGCACGGACAGAAATTTACTCTACTAACTGATCATCAACCTCTTGTCTCCATTTTCAACCCTTAGAAGAGCGTCCCGATAATGGCAGCACAACGGCTACAGAGGTGGCCCCTTTTCCTAGGGGCACACCAATATGACATCGAGTACAAAGGAACTAAACAGCATGGGAATGCTGATGGATTGTCGCGCGTACCGTTGCCGACGGTGGAAGAAGCACCTGCAGTGGATCCTGTGGAGATATTCCACTCGACCATAGTCGAATGTCTACCTGTGACGAATGCAAACATAGAAAAGGAAACACGAAATGACCCGACACTCTCCAGGGTCTATGATTTAACGGTGAAGGGATGGCCAGCACATGGCGAACCACTGTTGCCAGCATTCTCGCCGAGAAGAGAACAGCTGTCAGTGTGCCGAGGAACCTTGATGTGTGGATCCAGAGTAGTAATTCCACCCAAATTGAAGGGTAGAGTGCTCAATGAGCTTCATGAGGGTCATCTGGGAGGGGTAAAAATGAATAACTTAGCCAGAGCGTTTGTGTGGTGGCCGGGAATCGATAGAGAAATCGAAGAGATGACCAAGAGCTGTACAGGATGCCAGAAGGTCCAAAACGCCCCACCACAAGCCCCTCTACATCCATGGGAGTGGCCCTCATCTCCATGGCAAAGGGTACACATTGATTTTGCTGGTCCATTTATGGACTCGATGTTTTTAATTGCGGTGGATGCACATTCAAAGTGGCCAGAAGTAATAAAAATGTCCTCAACCACCACAGAAAAAACTATCACAGTCTTACGAACCATATTCGCCAGAAATGGGCTGCCTGAACAGATTTGCTCCAACAATGGACCACAGTTTGTGTCTGAAGAGTTCCGGAGGTTCTTAAAGAACAATGGTGTTAAGCATTACACATCCGCCCCATATCATCCAGCCACCAATGGATTGGCTGAGAGGTTCGTTCAAACATTCAAGAAGGCTATCAAGGCAATGTGTAATGAAGACATACCCCTACAACACAAGGTGGATAACTTCTTGTTTGCCTACCGGAATGCGACACATGCGGTTACCAACCAAACTCCAGCCATGATGTTCTTCAATCGAAGACTAAGATGCCGCTTGGATTTGGTTAAGCCAAACATCAGAAGAGATGTGGAGAACAGGCAGTTTCAGAATATGAATGAAAGGCCAACCAGGAGTTTCAAGATAGGTCAACCAGTTTTGGCCCGGGACTACCGCACAGAGAAATGGCAGCCAGGAACGATCTGCACACGGCAAGGACCTCTAATGTATACCGTGGACGTTGGAGAGAGCATTGTAAGACGCCATGCTGACCAGATTCTAGAGTCACTGGAAAACGTCAAATCTACACCACGATCCTATACACCTGGTGATGAAACCGAAGTACCAATTGCATCTACCTCAGAATCAGTGATATTGGAAGCAGACGAACCAAACAACGATGTTGATCCCGAATCAACTTTGCCAGAAGAACCTGATACCCCAAAGAGGCGTTATCCAGACAGAATCAGGAAGCCTCCTCAAAGACTGAATTTATAATTGATTAACTTCAGCTAATGTATATAGCAACTGCAATTGTAAATATGTTATTTAATTATTAATCGAATGTTATGTACTGTTTAGCTAAAAGGGGAGGAATTGTAGTGTACGTACCTTGAAGAAGGAACTATATTCTGCAGCCCCTGTATACTGCAGTACCAGTAGTGACCACCCCTGTATATAAGCCTGTGTAGTAACTTTGTATAGTAGTTCCAGTTTTGTCTCCATTCAGTAAACACCTGTTATAACCAACTTCTGCAGTCCGTGTCTCAATTACACACGAATGTTACATTTACCAGCTCAGTCAGTGTGTCAGTGCATCAAACAAATGTGAGAAGCTCGGTATGCCCGGGAAAATTGCTCATTCCTTCCCCTGTGGAAAGTAGGCAGCAGTATGAGATGGCACAGCACGCCTACCAGGTGGCAGGTTCCCCAAAGGTACCGGGCCTCATTGAGCGCACAGTTGTAGCCATTTGACCCCCTAACAACAATTCTGTGGGTAATATAACTTGGAAAGGATTTCGTTCTTTATGAGCTTTGGTGGTTTTGGAGCATTGGAGCGGAATGATGCAAGTTGTGAGTCAATCAGTATTGACCACTCACAGCCCTTGGTCTCTGGAGCCCTTCGGACACCGGCAACATCGTCGCATGTCTGTTCCTTATCCTCGCAGCAAAACTCTGTGTGAAACTGTTCTTTGAATCTCGAGGTTTTAACCCATTCCTCATCAACAGTTCGGTTGGTCAGTGTCCATATATGGGGGTCGATTTTGTCGAACCTGTCGGGAAGAAGGCAGGACTTCCCTTTCGGTTTCTTGACCCGCCTACTTCGACGTCCAGCCAATCCGTACGATTTTCACTTGATTGACCTTGTTGAGTCCGCCCAGCGGGCTCAGCAGGCCAATTAAAGGCCACCCAGCAACAGGTGACATCACAGACTGAAATTTCATCTGTCAAGATTTCTGACAGATGAAATACCAGTGTTGCACAGCTGTTTGAAGCTGTGAAACACTGATAGTCTGATTTGTAAGATGAGTCCTTCTGCGTAGACTCATTTAGAAATCTCAGCAACACTAAAAGCTGAAAGCTGTCACTTTTGACAGATCGCAGCCGTTCAGCTTTCAGTTCCGGCTGAGTGATGGGCTCCCGACGGCTGCAGGAAGAAAGGCTGTTAAGGTAAGCACAGGTAAGTAAAAGTTCTTTACACACTTTAGACACACCAAACACACTTACCTTTACACTCATGCACCCATCACTCACCTGAGCGCCGACATTGCGACCCCTCCAACTCATTCAACCCGACGGCCCGCCTGCTCTAACCTGGCGTGGTTTGGAGCCGTTGGGAAACCCACACGAAACCCCTCAAAATGGGGATTAGGCTAAAAACTGCTTGTTTACTACCTGTTAACAGGCAGTTAATTGGCACTAATCCCTTCCCGCCTGGTTTCGGCGGGTCCCAGTGCGGGGCGGGTACCCGCCGCCCCTGAAACTTACGTGGGGCGGGGTTTTGGGTGGGATGGTGGCGGGGCCCCCAAAGTCGGGATTTACCCCCGCCACATGCCTGAAACCCCGCCTGACGGCTCCCCGAAAATCTAGCCCATGGTCATTAACAAAATCACCTTTTTTAATTGGTTCTAATGGTCAAAATACCATTGTAACGCAGGGTAAGGCTAGTAACCTGGCCACTCCTTTTCCAGTACATTTCCATTAACCCTGTTCTGCTGTCGTGTTATCTTGTTTATAGCTTCTCACCCCATTGGAATTTACCATATCTCTTTCATTTCATGCCTCCAGCAGTACAAGGCCTTTATCTACCAAGGGCCCAGATTATTTCAGCGCTGTTTCACTAGTCTTGATGTATCCAGACTATCTCACTTTAATCTACCAGATAAACACCTTAACTTCCATGATCTCTCTCATTTTATCTCCTTATACTAATTATTGGTTCTAATTATTGTTGCAATTTGTTTTGTTCAGTGAATTCTAAGTTCTAACAGCATTATAATATGTTTTTCTTAGCAATTTAATGATTTGACCGTCACTTGCAGTCTCTGGCTGCTTGTTATCAAAACTTAGTCAAAACTGCTTTGAATTGTCTGCAGCTACATTTTGAACAAGTTCTAGTTACCCAGGAGTAATTATGGGTAATATTATTTGGTCAATGGCTACACTTGAATTTATACATATATGATTCTCATCTACTAAATATCTTACAAAGTGAATGCATGATATCCTGGGAGCAGTCACTATTCCTGCATTCTGTGGCAATCCACTGAATCAACATGACAGTACAACATTGCCTTACATAAGAACATAAGAAATAGGAGCAAGAGTAGGCCAATCGGCCCCTCGAGCCTGCTCCACCATTCAATAAGATCATGGCTGATCTGATCCTAACCTCAAATCTTCTATCACTCTGCATCCACCCGAACCCATGTGATCTCCCGGGAGAGGCGAAAAACCAGATAAAGACCCAATGGCCAATTTGGGAGAAAAAAATCTGGGAAATTCCTCTCCGACCCATCTAGGCGATCGAAATTCTTCCAGGAGATCACTCTGTCCCTATATTTTCTACAGTACTTACCATCTGTAAAGGCGATCTCCACCCCAGCCAGGAACAGGAATAAAACCATCTCCTGAAATCTAACAGAATTAGAACACAGTAGGAGCAGAACAAGGCTACACGGCCCCTGGGCCCGCTCCACTACCCACAGGGCCATGACCATTCCGAACCCAGACTCATGTCCAATTTCCTGCCCGCTCCCCGTAACCCTTTATTCCCTTTACTTCTAGGAAACTATCTATTTCTGTTTTAAATTTATTTAATGATGTAGCTTCCACAGCTTTCTGGGGCAGCAAATTCCACAAACCTACCACCCTCTGAGTGAAGAAGTTTCTCCTCATCTCAGTTTTGAATGAGCAGCCCCTTATTTTAAGATTATGCCCCCTAGTTCTAGTTTCACCCATCATTGGGAACATCCTCACCGCATCCACCCGATCAAGCCCCTTCACAATCTTATATGTTTCAATAAGATCGCCTCTCATTCTTCTGAACTCCAATGAGTAGAGTCCCAATCTACTCAACCTCTCCTCATATGACCACCCCCTCATCCCCGGGATTAACCGAGTGAACCTTCTTTGTACTGACTCGAGAGCAAGTATGTCTTTTCTTAAGTATGGACACCAAAACTGTATGCAGTATTCCAGGTGCGGCCTCACCAATACCTTGTACAACTGCAGCAATACCTCCCTGTTTTTATATTCCAACCCCCTAGCAATAAAAGCCAACATTCCATTGGCCTTCTTAATCACTTGCTGCACCTGCATACTAACTTTTTGAGTTTCGTGCACCAGGACCCCCAGATCCCTTTGTACTACAGTACTTTCCAGTTTCTTGCCATTAAGATAATAACTTGCTCTATGATTTTTCCTGCCAAAGTGCATAACCTCACACTTTCCAGTATTGTATTCCATCTGCCAAATCTCTGCCCACTTACTTAGCCTGTCTATGTCCCTTTGCAGGTTTTTTATGTCCTCCTCACTCACTACTTTCCCTCCCATCTTTGTATCATCTGCAAACTTTGATATGTTACACTCGGTCCCCTCCTCCAAATCGTTAATATAGATTGTAAAGAGTTGGGGACCCAGCACTGACCCCTGCGGAACACCACTAGTTACTGGTTGCCAATCTGAGAACGAACCATTTATCCCAACTCTCTGCTTTCTGTTAGAGAGCCAATCCTCCACCCACGCCAGAATATTACCCCCAATCCCGTGATTTTTTATCTTGAGCAATAATCTTTTGTGTGGCACCTTGTCAAATGCCTTTTGGAAGTCTAAATACACTACGTCCACTGGTTCCCCTTTATCCACCCTGTATGTTACTTCCTCAAAAAACTCAAGCAAATTTGTTAAACATGACTTCCCCTTCATGAAACCATGCTGAGTTTGCCCTATTAAATTATGTTTATCCAAATGTCCCATTACTGTCTCCTTAATAATGGACTCTAACATTTTACCAACCACAGATGTTAGGCTAACAGGTCTATAGTTTCCAGCCTTCTGCCTACTACCCTTTTTAAATAAGGGTGTTACATTAGCAGTTTTCCAATCTGCCGGGACCTTTGCTGAGTCCAGTGAGTTTTGGAAAATTATTACCAATGCATCCACAATCCCTACCGCTACTTCCCTCAAGACCCTGGGATGCAAGCCATCAGGTCCAGGGGATTTATCCGCCTTGAGTCCCATTATTTTACCAAGTACCACTTCCTTAGTGATTTTAATCGTATTTAGTTCCTCCCCCCCTAGAGCCCCCTGTTTGTCCAGTGTTGGGATATTCTTAGTGTCCTCTACTGTAAGGACTGATACAAAATAATTGTTCAGTGTTTTTGCCATCTCCATGTTTCCCACCATTAATTTCCCGGTCTCATCCTCTAAGGGACCAACATTTACTTTAGCCACCCTTTTTCTTTTTATATAACTATAGAAACTTTTACTGTCTGTTTTTATATTTT
Organism: Somniosus microcephalus; assembly: GCF_052327205.1. Classification (NCBI taxonomy): domain Eukaryota; kingdom Metazoa; phylum Chordata; class Chondrichthyes; order Squaliformes; family Somniosidae; genus Somniosus; species Somniosus microcephalus. The sequence continues at coordinate 80,658,510 of NC_141006.1, read as the reverse complement.
TTGCTAATTTACTTTCATAATCTACCTTCCCTTTCTTAATCAATCTTTTTGTTATTTTTTGCTGTCTTTTAAAGACTTCCCAATCTTCCATCCTCCCACTAGATTTGGCTACCTTATATGCCCTTGTTTTTAGTCGGATACTATCCTTAATTACTTTACTTAGCCACGGATGGCTATCTTTTCTTTTACACCCTTTTTTCCTCAGTGGAATATATTGTTTTTGGAAGTTGTAAAATAACTCCTTAAATGTACACCACTGGTCATGTACCGTCTTACCCTTTAATCTATTTTCCCAGTCCACTCTAATTAATTCCGCTCTCATACCTTCATAGTCTCCTTTATTCAAGCTCAGCACGCTTGTTTGAGATCCTTGCATTTATATAGCGCCTTTAACATCGTAAAACGCCCCAAGGCACTTCACAGTAGCGTTATCAGACAAAATTTGATACCGAACCACATAAGCAGTGCTGGGGATGGAATAATATTGTGGCTAGGCATCATGCTGAGAAAAAGAGAGAGCAAGACATCATTCTCACCTTTGCTGTCCGTGTAAGGTCATTGAGCTTTTTCCAGCACTCCTTCCATCAACTGGGGATGATACTTCTGGTATTTAGTTATCGCCTTCCTCCTTGCTGCAGCATCTGGCTGGGCAGCTGTCTGCCCTCTGAGGGATGGATGACCTGTTTCCGGGGCCTCACCCCCTCGACCAGGACTTCCGCCGCAGTCTCACCACAACAGGCACTATGTATCAAAATCCACCCCGTAGTACCCCCTCACCACTTCCAGTTGGAAGTTTTGGCAGCTCCTGGGAATAGGTGTAATTCGAGCGGAAAATCTATCCCCTTAAATGCAGGTTGTTTTTTTTAATTCATTCATGGGATGTGGGCATCGCTGGCAAGGCCAGCATTTATTGCCCATCCCTAATTGCCCTCGAGAAGGTGGTGGTGAGCCGCCTTCTTGAACCGCTGCAGTCTGTGTGGTGAAGGTGCTCCCACAGTGCTGTTAGGGAGGGAGTTCCAGGATTTTGACCCAGCGACGATGAAGGATTGTCGATATACTTCCAAGTCAGGATGGTGTGTGACTTGGAGGGGAACTTGGAGGTGGTGGTGTTCCCATGCACCTGCTGCCCTTGTCCTTCCAGGTGGAAGAGGTCGCGGCTTTGGGAGGTGCTGCCGAAGAAGCCTTGGCGAGTTGCTGCAGTGCATCTTGTAGATGGTACACACTGCAGCCACGGTACGCCGGTGGTGGAGGGAGTGAATGTTTAAGGTGGTGGATGGGGTGCCAATCAAGCGGGCAGCTTTGTCCTGGATGGTGTCGAGCTTCTTGAGTGTTGTTGGAGCTGCACTCATCCAGGCAAGTGGAGAATATTCCATCACACTCCTTACTTGTTCCTTGTAGATGGTAGAAATGCTTTGGGGAGTCGGGAGGTGAGACACTCGCCGCAGAACTCCCAGCCTCTGACCTGCTCTTGTTGCCACAGTATTTATGTGGCTGGTCCAGTTAAGTTTCTGGTCATTGGTGACCCCCAGGATGTTGATGGTGGGGGATTCAGCGATGGTAATGCCGTTTATTATGTTTATATATTAATATATGCACAGCAATCTGTTTAGAATGAAATTTCTGTTATAATGATAAAGATTATGTGGGGTTTCTGTGATTCTGTGATTCTGTGATTCCAATGGGCTTCCACTGAGCTTACTAGTCTGTGCCCATTTGAAATTAGTTCCCATTTATAATGAAGTCCAAGTGCGATTTTTCCACTGTTTTGCCTATTAGCGGTTGTGGATTACAGTTTACTAATTGCATATTACATCAAAGTAACTACCTTATATGCAATCTGTTATATTCGTGTATGATCTAAACTTAGCCCAGCGCTCAACTGTGAATAATGAGCCTGCTTACAAAGTACTTCCTATAGTGTAAAACTGATTCAACGTTTAAAAATGGTCAGATCATTGTATTAATCTGCATAAAATGCTTATGCTAAATCTCTCTCAGTCTGAACAGCAGACTCTTCAAAATCCTGCCGCACTCAATAAGTGCTTCACCTGAATTTCTGCATTAAAGTTGTCGACTGAATAAAGTGCTGGGATGGTGAAGAAAACTCATTGGTGATTCCTCCACGGAATCTGATTTTTGCAATAACTGCTGAATCAGGAAAGGGACTCAGAGCTCCACCATTGTTAGATTACTTTACCGTGCATTTGTAGTCATCCATCTGCTTGTGAACATTTTGCTTTCTCTGGTTTCTATCTTGGAGCCATTAAAGTTCAGTTATATTCGATTCACTCCACGTGATATCAAGAAACGGCTGAGCGCACTGGATACAGCAAAGGCTGTGGGCCCCGACAACATCCCGGATGTCGTGCTGAAGACTTGTGCTCCAGAACTAGCCACGTCTCTAGCCAAGCTGTTCCAGTACAGCTATAACACCGGCATCTATCTGACAATGTGAAAAACTGCCCAGGTATGTCCTGTCCACAAAAAGCAGGACAAATCCAATCCGGCCAATTATTGTCCCATCAGTCTACTCTCAATCATCAGCAAACTGATGGAAGGTGTCGTCGACAGTGCTATTAAACGGCACTTACTCACCAATAACCTGCTCACTGATGCCCAGTTTGGGTTCCGCCAGGACCACTCGGCTCCAGACATCATTACAGCCTTGGTCCAAACATGGACAAAGTAGCTGAATTCCGGAGGTGAGGTGAGAGTGACTGCCCTTGACGTCAAGGCAGCATTTGACCGAGTGTGAGCCTTAGTAAAACTGAAGTCAATGGGAATCGGGGGGAAAACTCTCCACTGGCTGGAGTCATACCTAGCACAAAGGAAGATGGTTGTGGTGATGGGAGGTCAATCATCACAGCCCCAGGACATCGCTACAGGGGTTCCTCGGGGCAGTGTCCTAGGCCCAACCATCTTCAGCTGCTTCATCAATGACGTCCCCACCAATATAAGGTCAGAAATGGGGATGTTCGCTGATGACTGCACAGTGTTCAGTGCCATTCACAAATCCTCAGTTAATGAGGCAGTTCATGCCCGCATGCAACAAGACCTGGACGACATTCAGGCTTGGGCTGATAAGTGGCAGGTAACATTTGTGCCAGGCAATGACTATCTCCAACAAGCGAGAGTCCAACCACCACCTCTTGACATTCAATGGCATTAACATCGCTGAATCCCCCACTATCAACATCCTGGGGTTACCATTGACCAGAAACTTAACCAGCCACATAAATACTGTGGCAACAAGAGCAGGTCAGAGGCTGCGTATTCTACAATATCTCACCTCCTGACTCCCCAAAGCCTTTCCACCATCTACAAGGCACAAGCAAGGAGTGTGATGGAATACTCTCTGTTGAATCCGTGTGTTAAAGGAGACACGGAATGCAGGAGTTGAGTTAACAAGTGTTTACTGAACAAAGTCTGGAGGTGAACTAACTATACAAGACGCTATACAGGCTTATATACACGAGTGGTCACTACCGGTACTACAGTACACAGGGGCTTCAAAAAAACATAGTTCCTCTTAAAGGTACATACACTACAATTCCTCCCCTTTTAGATAAATAATACATAACATTTTAAGTAATCATTAATTAACATGTTTACAAGGACAATAATCTACACATTTGCTGAAGTTAATCAATTACAAATTCAGTCTCTCTGGAGGCTTCCTGACTCAGTCCGGATAACGCCTCGGTGGTGTAGTAGGTTTCGGTGGTGTAGTAGGTTCTTTTGGCAAGGTCGATTCGGCTTGAATGCCAGTGTCGGGTTCATCTGGATCCAGTATCACCGGATCGGAGGTAGATACTATGGGTATCTCTGCTTCATCATTAGGCGTATAGAGTTGTGGTGTAGGTTGTCCCTTTTCGGATGACTCTATGATCTGGTCAGCATGGCGCCTTATTATGCTTTCTCCAATGTCCACGGTATACATCAGCAGTCCTAGTCGTGTGCAAATAGTTCCAGGTTGCCATTTCTCGGTACGGTAGTCCCGGGCCAAAACTTGTTGACGTATCTGGAAGGTTCTAGTTGGCCTTTCATTCATGCCTTGAAATTGCTTGTTCTCTACGTCCCTTCTGATGTTTGGCTTGATCAAATCCAGCCGGCATCTTAGTCTTCTATTGAAAAACATCATGGCGGGGGTTTGGTTTGTAACCACATGTGTTGCATTCCTGTACGCAAACAAGAAGTTATCTACCTTATGTTGTAGATTTATGTCTTCATTACCCATGGCCTTTATGGCCTTCTTGAAGGTCTGGACAAACCTTTCAGCTAATCCATTGGTGGCGAGATGGTATGGGGCGGACGTGTAGTGCTTAACTCCATTGTTTTTTAAGAACTTCCTGAATTCTTCGGATACAAATTACGGTCCATTATCAGAACAGATCTGTTCAGGCAGCCCATTCCTGGCAAATATGGTCCTTAATACTGTGATGGTTTTTTCCGTGGTGGTGGAGGACATCTTTATTACCTCCGGCCACTTGGAGTGTGCATCAACTGCGATTAAGAACATTGAGTCCATAAATGGACCAGCAAAGTCGATATGTACCCTTTGCCATGGAGATGAGGGCCACTCCCATGGATGTAGAGGGGCTTGTGGTGGGGCGTTTTGGACCTTCTGGCATCCTAGACAGCTCTTGGTCATTTCTTCGATGTCTCCATCGATACCTGGCCACCACACAAACGCTCTGGCTAAGTTCTTCATTTTCACTCCACCCAGATGCCCCTCGTGAAGTTCCTTTAGTACTTTATCCTGGAGTTTGGGTGGAATCACCACTCTGGATCCACACATCAAGGTTCCTCGGCACACTGACAGCTGTTCTCTTCTTTGCGAGAATGCTGGCAACAGTGGTTCGCCATGTGCTGGCCATCCCTTCACCGTTAAATCGTAGACTCGTGAGAGAGTTGGGTCTTTTCTCGTTTCCTTTTCAATGGTAGAATTTGTCACTGGTAGACATTCCACTATGGTCGAGTGGAACATCTCCACTGGGTCCACTGTAGGTGCCTCTTCTACCGTTGGCAACGGTAGGCGCGATAAACTGTCAGCATTCCCATGCTGTTTTGTTCCTTTGTATTCTATGTCATATTGGTGTGCCCCTAGGAAAAGGGACCACCTCTGTAGCCTTTGCGCTGTCATAATGGGAACGCCCTTTTTAGGGTTGAATATGGAGACGAGGGGTTGATGGTCAGTCAACAAGGTAAATTTTTGTCCGTGTAGGTAATGGTTGAATTTCTTCACCCCCCCACACCAGGCTGAGTGCCTCCCTGTCGAACTGGGCATAGTTACGCTCAGCTGAGTTCAATGAGCGTGACGCAAAAGCTATCGGCCGCTCCGAGCCATCAGGGAATCTATGCGATAATACCGCTCCCACGCCGTAAGGGGATGCATCGCACGCCAGTCTGATTGGCAGTGATGGGTTGTAATGAGCCAACACTTCCTTGGACGTGATCAAGCCTTTGCATTTATGGAAGGCACGTTTACAGTCTTCGCTCCATTTCCAAATTACTCCCGTTTGTAGCAGTGCGTTAAGAGGGTGCAGAACCATTGACAAGTTCGGTAAACATTTATGATAGTAATTTATTAATCCCAGGAACGACCTTAATTGTAAGACATTTTCAGGCGCTGGGGCTTTTACGACCGCTTCAATTTTTTCAGGTGACTTATGCAACCCTTCTTCGTTAATGACATGGCCACAATATGATATTTGTTTCTGGAAAAATTCGCACTTGGGGCGATTTGCTCGTAGGCCCCGTTCTCTCAGCCTCGTGAGCACCTGCTCCAAATTGGCAAGGTGCTCGTTGTCGTTTTCTCCTGTTACAAGGATGTCGTCCAGGTAGCATTGAGTCCCCAGAATCCCTTGCAGGACTTGCTCCATAGCTCTTTGCCAGATAGCTGGAGCTGATGCTACTCCGAAAACCAGTCGATTGTACTGGTACAGGCCTTTGTGTGTGTTTATCGTGAGATACTTTTTAGAGGCCTCCTCAACCTCCATCTGTAGATATGCCTGTGCCAAGTCAATTTTGGTGAAACGTTTCCCTCCGGATAGTGAGGCGAAAATATCTTCTATCCTCGGAAGAGGATACTGTACCGTGTGAAGAACCGGGTTTACAGTCACCTTGAAGTCCCCACAGATGCAAATTTTTCTCTGTTCTTCAGGTTTATCATTATTCAACGTTTTCTTCATGACCGGGACGATGGGTGTTGCCCATTCGCTCCAATCTACCTTGGATAACACGCCTGCTTTTTCCAAATTCTCCAGCTCTGCCTCGACTGCTGGACGATTTGCGTATGGCACCGGCCTTGCCTTAAAAAACTTGGGAATTGCCGCATCTTCCACTTTTATTGAGGCAGTGGTGCCTTTCAGGGTTCCTAGTTCCTGTTGAAACACTTCTTTGGCGTTAGCCAAGATGTCTTTTAATCGTCCAGGTATGACGTCATCATCATTTTTTTTCTTACTGGCCACCGTCAGTGCCTGAATGGAATGCCAGTCTAAACGTATCTTTCAGATCCATTCACGTCCCAACAACGGTGGACCACCATCTTGCAGAACGTATAAATACAACTTCTGTATTTCCTTGCCGTTGTATACAACAGGCACCCTTATTTTCCCTCTGGGGTATACTTTCTGCCCCGTATATGTCTTCAAGATAATGGATGTGTCTTTCAAAGGTATATGCGGAAATAGCCACTCGTAATCCCGTCGACTTATGACGGTCAGAGCTGATCCTGTATCTAGCTCCATTTTAACTGGGGACCCCGCTATAGTGAGGGTAACCCAAATGGTCTGGTAATCTTCTTTGGCAATTACATTATGTAATTTGAGACAGCTTAGTCTCTTGTTTCTGGAGTCGCTATCACTCTTCTGGTCTTCGGAGCTACTGTCCGTCATCATTTGTACCTTTCTGTACTTTTCCTTATTGACCTTTTTACTGTCAGTGGATTTTTTTCCAGATCGGCATACATGTGCATTGTGTCCCATCTTTCCGCACTGCCTGCATGCTTTGTCCTTGAACCAGCAGTCCCTCTGGTCATGGGTGGATCTGCCGCAGCGATAACATCTCTCGAAACCCTGTGTCATTTCATGGGTGCCGAAGTCCTGTGGCTTTTGCTGTATCTCTGCAGCTCCTCTTGCTGCTGCTTTGTATGATACAGCCACACTGAAAGCCTTGTCCAGTGTCAAATCTTTCTCAGAAAGTAGTCTTTTCTGTGTTCCTTCGCTTAGGAGACCGCAGACGAATTTGTCTCGTAGAGAATCTGCCAGTCCTGCCCCGAATTGGCAGTGCTTTGACAGCTTTCGTAATTCGGTGAGGTAATCAGCGTTACATTCATTCTTGTGCTAATTCCTCCTGAAGAATTTGAATCGTTCTGCTATCAGCAGCGGTGTTGGGTTTAAGTGCTCCTGTAGGGTATCAACAATCTCCTTAAAATTCTTGTCCATCGGTTTGGCTGGAATGATCAAGTTTTGTAACAGCCCGTATGTCCTTGCGCCATCAGATTTAGAAGTACCGATGCTTTTTTATCATCCGCTACTTCATTCGCCTTGCAATATACCTCCACTCTTTCCACATATGTGGTCCAATCCTCTATATCACTATCGAAAGCAGTAATATTGCCAGTCTTAGGCATCCTGAAAATCAAAAATGGCTCCTCCCACGCTTTTCCTTCTTCCCTGCCGAGTCAAGATGGTGCCTCCCGCGCTTTCCCGCCGCTGCCGCTGCTGCCAATGCTGTTCTCCGCGGTTCCCGTTGCGACCTGCAGCTTTTCGCGGTATTTCTATTTTTAAATTTTTTTTTATTTACACATATATTTTAAACAGTTTCTCCGTCACTTGGAGAATCGTTTCCGTCGGACCCTCTGGGACTTTCCCCTCCCTCTGCTCGGTCCGAACGCCGACCTACTTTGCAGCGCCGGCCGTCTCCTGAGTGCTCCACCCTCTGACTCTGTTTGCTTCTGCTTTCCGACTCGCTGACCGGCCCCGCTGCAGAGCCACCCGATCGAGCCCCAGCCTGCCGCCCAGGAAGGATCAGTGCACTACCTGCCACCAGCACGTTTAGCTGGTGAAACCACAGTTTTTCTTTTTTTTCTTTTTCGACCTTCGTCTGAGGAATCGATCTCCTTGAGGTGCTGCGGAATTGCAGGTAAGTTCGTTTCTAACTCGTCGCCACTGTTGAATCCGTGTGTTAAAGGAGACACGCAATGCAGGAGTTGAGTTAACAAGTGTTTTTTGAACAAAGTCTGGAGGTGAACTAACTATACAAGACGCTATACAGGCTTATATACCCGAGTGGTCACTACCAGTACTACAGTACACAGGGGCTTCAAAAAAACATAGGCCTAGAAATTCGGTATGGCCCCGCCAGGTCTTTTGCGCCCGAAATTTTGCGCTCGCCAGGATTCCCGTAGCACCCGCCTAAAATTCAGTTGTGACGGGCCAAGACGGCGGCGGGCGCTATTGCAGGGTTTGGCCGCCTCGCTAGGGGCGATGAATGTCACTTTCAGGCGTCCAGCTGCCGCTGCGGCACCCGATGTGGTGCGGCAGGCTGGGGTACTGCAGGCCTCCTCCTTCTCTTAAGGAGGAGCTGCCTGCAGCCGTCAGATCACCGGTGGATTCCCCCGGCAAATGAGCCCGGCACCACGGAGAAGTGCCGGGCTCGCGGGACTCAGACATCAATGCCGCGGGGGGGTGGTGCAGGAGTCCGGGGAGGGAGGTGCGGGCAGGCGGCCGCCGGGAAAGCGGCCGGCCGCCGCTCCACCTTTATGCGCCGGCCTTTCGGAGCTGCAAGACCCCGTTTCACAAACGCTGTTTGCGGCTGCCACGGGCGAGGCGGCCGCAACTGAATTTGGCCATCGGGCCGGAATAGCATTGCAACCGGGGCGCTGCGCACACCGATGACGTCATCAGTGCCGGCGCGGCGCTACCGGCTAACGCCGATGTTAGGGTCCATCTGAATTTCGGGCGATAAAAAACTTCAGGTGCAAACCACTTTATAGCCAATAAGTGGGCGCAAATGCAACTGAATTTCTAGGCCATAGTTCCTCTTAAAGGTACATACACTACACTCTCCACTTGCCTGGATGACTGCAGCTCCAACAACACTCAAGACATTTGACACCATCCAGGACAAAGCAGCCCGCTTGATTAGCACCTCATCCACCACCTTAAACATTCACTCCCTCCACCACCGGCGTACCATGGCTGCAGTGTGTACCATCTACAAGATGCACTGCAGCAACTTGCCAAGGCTTCTTCAGCAGCACCTCCCAAACCCGCGACCTCTTCCACCAAAAGGACAAGGGCAGCAGGCACATGGGAACACCACCACCTCCAAGTTCCCCTCCAAGTCACACACCATCCTGACTTAGGAGTATATCGCTGATGCTTCATCATCGCTGGGTCAAAATCCTGGAACTCCCTCCCTAACAGCACTGTGGGAGCACCTTCACCAAACGGACTGCAGCGGTTCAAGAAGACGGTTCACCACCACCTTCTCGAGGGCAATTAGGGATGGGCAATAAATGCTGGCCTTGCCAGCGACACCCACATCTCATAAGCGAATAATAAAAAAAAATTTGAATTCAAAGTTCAGTTGTGCTAGATTGGACGATGTTGTTGGAGACAGCCCCAGCTCAAACAGCACACTGTAACAAGGTGGCAGGGAGACCCACCTCTAGAGATGGTTTCGCTGTGCTTCTGGTGGCACTGCCTCAATGGTGGTGAACTTAAGCAGCCACCAATGGCGCTGGAAGTGATCAGCCACAATGTTCTCAGGCTACAGGCAGGCTGAACACTCAACCCTCTTGCGTAGGCCCCAGTGGGAAGGGCGGTCCCTCACAAAGTGTAAGTCGTGATTGCAAATTTACAACATCCATGAAGTTGGCACCAGCGTAAGTTGCTACCCTGTTGCTGTTGGTATTGATTCTGAAATCTACTCCCTGAGCTACATGGGCAGATCTAGAAAAGAGAAGAATGAGGAGTGAAGGGGTTCAATAGGGTAAACGTAGAGAAGATGCGTCCACTTGTAGGGGTGTCCAAAACTAGAATCCATCAATATAAGATTGTCACTAATAAATCCAATCGGGAATTCAGGAGAAACTTCTTTACCCGGAGAGTGGTGAGAATGTGGAACTTCGGTGACAAAACCAGGAAGACAGATTATTATCTGAACGGCAATAGATTGGGAGAAGGGGAAGTGCAACGAGACCTGAGTGTCCTTGTGCACCAGTCGCTGAAGGTAAGCATGCAGGTGCAGCAGGCGGTTAAGAAGGCAAATGGTATGTTGGCTTTCATAGCGAGAGGATTCGAGTACAGGAGCAAGGATGTCTTGCTGCAGTTGTACAGGGCCTTGGTGAGACCACACCTTGAGTATTGTGTGCAGTTTTGGTCACCTTATCTGAGGAAGGATGTTCTTGCCATGGAGAGAGTGCAGCAAAGATTCACCAGACTGATACCTTGGATGGCAGGAATGACGTATGAGGAGAGATTGGGTCGATTAGGCTTATATTCGCTAGAGTTTAGAAGAATGAGAGGGGCTATCATTGAAACTTATAAAATTCTAATAAGACTAGACAGACTAGATGCAGGAAGGATGTTCCTGATGGCGGGGGAGTCCAGAACCAGGGGTCACAGTCTAAGGATAAGGGGTAAGCCATTTAGGACTGAGATGAGGAGAAATTTCTTCACCCAGAGTGGTGAACCTGTGGAATTCTCTACCACACAAGGCAGTTGAGGCCAATTCATTAAATATATTCAAGAAAGAGTTAGATATATTTCTTAAGGCTAAAGGGATCAAGGGATATGGAGAGAAAGCAGGGACAGGGTACTGAGTTTGGATGATCAGCCATGATCTCATTAAATGGCAGAACAGGCTCGAGGGGCCAAATGGCCTACTCCTGCTCCTATCTTCTATGTTTCTATTTAACTCGCTACCACAGGGAGTGGTTGAGGTGAATAGTATCGATGCATTTAAGGGGAAACTAGTTAAGCACATGAGGGAGAAAGGAATAGAAGGCTATGCTGATAGGGTGGGATGAAGAGGAGTGGGAGGTGGCGTGTGTGGAGCATACACTAGGCCTATATTCCCTAGAGTTTAGAAGAATGAAAGGTGATCTCATTGAAATGTATAAAATTCTTAAGGGGCTTGACAGGGTAGATGCAGAGAGGATGTTTCCCCTGGCTGGGGCGTCTAGAACCAGGGGTCACAGTCTCAGGGTAAGGGGTTGGCCATTTAGGACTAACATGAGGAGAAATTTCTTCACTCACAAGATTGGAATCTTTAGAATTCTCTACCCCAGAGGGCTGTGGAGGCTCAGTCGGTGATTATATTCAAGGCTGAGATCGATAGATTTTTGGACACTGAGGGAACTAAGGGATATGGGGATCGGGCGGGAAGGTTTGGTGAGGTAGAAGATCAGCTGTGATCTTATTGAATGGCGGAGCAGGTTTGAGGGCCTGAATGGCCGACTCCTGCTCCTAATTCTTATGTTCTTACATTCTTATAAACGCTGGCATAGGCCAGTTGGGATGAATGGCCAGTATCGGTGCTGTAGATTCTGTGGGGTCGATTTTCCTGGAGCCGTCAGGCGGGGTTTCAGGTGTGTGGGGGGGAAAATCCCGATTTTGGGGGTCCCGACACCATCCCGCCCAAAACCCGCCTCCACGTAAGTTTCAGGGGAGGCGGGTACCCGCCCCGCACTGGGACCCGCCGACCCGAGGCGGGAAGGGATTAGTGCCAATTAACTGCCTGTTAACAGGTAGTTAACAGGCAATTTTTAGCCTAATCCCTATTTTGAGGGGTGTCGTGTGGGATTCCCGATGGCTCCAAACCACGCCAGGTTAGAGGAGTCGGGCCGTCGGGTTGAAGAACTTGGAGGGGTCGCAATGTCGGTGTTCAGGTGAGTGATGGGTGCATGAGTGCAAAGGTAAGTGTGTTTGGTGTGTCTAAAGTGTGTAAAGAAGTTTAAATTACCTGTACTTACCTTAACAGCCTTTCTTCCTGTAGGCGTCGGGAGTCCATCACTCAGCCGGCACTGAAAGCTGAATGGCTGCGATCTGTCAAAAGTGACAGCCTTCAGCTTTCATTGCCGGTGAGACTTCTAACTGAGTCTGTGTAGAAGGGCTCAGGTTAGAAGTCAGACTGTCAGTGTTTGACAGCTTCAAACAGCTGTGAAACACTGATATTTCATCTGTCAAGACCTCTTGACAGATGAAATTTCAGTCTGTGACGTCACCTGTTGCCAGGTGGCCCTTAATTGGCCTGCTGAGCCCGCTGAGCGGGCTTAACAAGGTCAATCAAGGGAAGATCGCGTGGATTGGCCGGGCGTCGATGTAGGCGGGACTAAATCCTGAAAGTTGTAGCCCCGCCTTCTTCCCGACAGCTTTATGAAAATCGACCCCTGTGTAATTGCATGAAATCCCAGAGCACTGGCAGTCTGAGCGCGAGCCAAACTGCTTCAGTGGAAACAATTCTTCTGCATGAAGATGGCATCTGATCCAGACAGTACAAGAACCATCCTGGACTGCCTGGGAAGGCTGCCTCTAGTCCACCAGTAGGAACATTTCCATTTTCCATCCCATCCATCCTCCAGCCTCTCTAACTGAGTTTTTAACATCTATGTCCAATTATGGACATTTTGTTATATAACACGGTGTTCATGTAGGCTGATAGAGGCAACGACTCCTTTGAACATTCATCCCGAGAAACATTTGTGTTTAGTAATGTGGCCAACTTTATTAGAAGTTATATGAAATTGTTAAACTGCACCGCGCTTTGCTTGAATTAATATTCAAAGGCTTGTACGCTCCACAGGATATCTAGAACAAATTTTCAGTTGTGTCATAGCTAGTTTCTAAGGTTGGCAATGAAGCATTATACTCTCCCGATCAGTAGAGAGTGAGCTTTGCCTGGCGAGCTGTTCTGAAATAGCCATTCGAGCAATATGGTGCTACTGGCAATGACCCTTCAGAATTCCATTAATGAGAAGAGGAAAGTTCTTTCGGGCTGTCACTCTCTGCATGTAGATTTGTTCATAAAGTGACTGACTTGTAATTATTTGGAAATGTTCAAAGTGATTTGTTAGATTAATCCTCTTTAGGTGTTTTGGTTTGAAAGCACAGTTCTTCATTTCCCTCCTATGGTATAGATTGTCAAGCTGATGCATAGACCAGTACTCTCAAAAACCAATTGCCTCTGACGAGCATTCTAAGCACAATAAATGACTTACAATTCCACTAAATTTTGACGGTGTTTGAGTAAACTGTTCTGTGTGAAGGCAAATTCATAATGTACACTCCAAACAAGCTAAATAAACCTTTTACAGGCACATTCGGAGACACGTTCTTCGCGCGAATGTTCTAACAGTCCTGTGCTTCCTGAATCGTGACTCCTCCGCAATGAATTCATTTGCAGCAGGGTTTAACAAGCCAGTTGAGGAAGCAGTAAACAGGGTCATGGCATCGGGAGCTTCAAGCTGTCAAACTGGAACTGTCAACTGGGCTCTCTTGTGAAACAACAGCAGATTCCATTCTCCCTTTCACCAGGGATTGGTTGCCAACTGCACCAGACAGTTCAATTAAGATATAGTTCATCAAAGTGTTGGTTCCTTCTAGTTTCTTTTTAGTGACAAGCAGCTAGAGTTACAGCTCGCTGTTTAACATCAGTTCGAGCAAGCTTGCTCACCTCCCTTGAGATAGAGCACAACAAAAAATCTAAATCCTGCGGATGCTGGGAATCTGAAATAAAAACAGAAAATGCTGGAAACTCTCAGCAGGTCAGGCAGCATCTGTGGAGAGAGAAACAGAGTTAACGTTTCAGGTCAATGACCTTTCATCAAAACTGGAAAAAGTTAGAGATGTAACAGGTTTTTAAGCAAGTGTAGGGGCAGGGAAAGTGGGGAGCGGAGGAAAGAATAAAAGGGAAGGTCTGTGATAGGGTGGAAGGCAGGAGAGATTAGAGACAAAAGGGATGATGGTGCAAAGTAAAAGGAGATGGTAATGGGACAAGTAAAGAAACAAAAGAGTGGTCCACAGGAGTTACAGCAAAACCATTACCAGCACCGGATGTCCGAGAAAGTGGTTATGATCTAAAGTTGTTGAACTCAATGTTGAGGCCAGAAGGCTGTAAAGTGCCCAATCTAAACAGTTTCCAGCATTTTCTGTTCATATTTAATTGATTAGAATAGGTTAAATTTATCTGGCTACTTTCCTCCCTCTCTCACTCCTTCACATTAATGTAACACAAATCTCTCCTCCCTACAACAGCAAAAATATATTTTTTGAATGTTCGTCTATAAAAGGAATTCCAAGGGATTTAATTTCCTCTTTGTGCTATTTATGGAGCACTGGGTTTTCTCTGTAATTTGCTCTAAGCATGTAAATGATTCTGGATTGGCCACATTTCTTGCCCATCCCTAGTTGCCCATAAACAAGGAACGTTCCAGAAGGGCCTAATTCATAGCTTTGACATGTTAAAACCACGGGACTTACTCCATTTGCAACCTCCCCCAGCCCCACAACCCTCTGAGATCTCCGCTCTCCTCCAGTTCTGGCCTCTTGAGCATCCCCGATTTTAATCGCTCCACCATTGGCGGCCGTGCCTCCAGCTGCCTGGGCCCTAAGCTCTGGAATTCTCTCCCTAAACCTCTCCGCCTCTCTAGGAACATAGGAACAGGAGGAGGTCATTTAACCCCTCGAGCCTGTTCCACCATTCAATGATCTCACAGCTGATCTGCGACCTCACTCCAGATAACCGCCTTTGACCCATATCCCTTAAGACCTTAAGGGATATGGGCCAAAGGCGGGTATATGGAGTTAGGCCCAACTAGGAAGGAGGCATTGCTGGATTTGATGCTGGGGAATGAGGTGGGCCAGGTCGACCAAGTGTCTGTGGGAGAACACTTGGGTACGAGTGATCATTGTATCCTAAGATTTCGATTTGCAATGGAGAGGTGCAAGGAACAATCTAGAGTGAAACTTTTAAACTGGAATGGGGTTAACTTCAATGTGATATGAAGGGATCTCGCCAGGGTAAAATGGAACCAAAGACTGTAACAGAACAATGGGTGATCTTTAAGGAGGAGATGTTCCAAGTACAGGCTAGGTACATTCCAACAAGAGGGAAGGGTAAGGGAACCAAAGCAAGGGCTCCTTAGATGACGAGGGAGATAGAGAAGATGATGAAACAAAAAAAGAGGGTGTATGATGCATGTCAGGTGAATTCTTCAAGGGAGAACCAGACCAAATACAATAGGCTGAGAGGGGAAGTGAAGATGAAAATAAGATTGGCAAAGAGAGAATATGAGAGTAGAATGGCGGTTAACATAAAAGGGGACCCAAAAATCTTCTACCGGCATGTAAACAGTACGCGGATAGTAAGAGGCGGGGTCGGGCCTTTTAGCGACAAAGATGGTGATATATGCTTAGAGGCACAGGGCAAGGCTAGAATACTCAATGAGTACTTTGTATCGGTGTTTACTAAGGAGGTGGATGCTGACAAAATATCGGTAGCAGTGGAAAAGGTAGAAGCAATGGAAGGGGCGAAAATTGATAGACAGGATATACTAGAAAGGCTGGGTATGCTTAGAGTGGATAAGTCACCTGGTCCAGATGGCTTGCATCCCAGGTTGCTAAGGGAATTGGGGGAGGAGATAGCGGAAGGGCTTGCCATAATTTTCCAATCTTCCCTTGATGCGGGGGAGGTGCCTGAGGATTGAAAAGTGACAAATGTGACACCATTGTTCAAGAAAGGGTGTAAGGACAATCCTAGTAACTACAGGCCGGTCAGTTTAACATCAGTGGTGGGTAAAGTTTTAGAAACAATAATCAAGGAAAAAATTAGCAGGCACTTGGAAAGGTTTAAGCTAATTAAGGAGAGCCAACACGGATTTGTAAAAGGCAGATCGTGTTTGACTAATCTAATTGAATTTTTTGATGAAGTAACAGGGAGTATCAATGAAGGGAATGCAATGGATGTTGTCTACATGGATTTTAGGAAGGCATTTGACAAAGTACCACATAGAAGGCTGGTTAACAAAATTGAAGCTCACGAAATAGGTGGGTCAGTGGCAGCTTGGATAAGGAATTGGCTTAAGGACAGAAAACAGGGAGTTGTGGTAAATGGCTGTTTTTCAGACTGGAGGATGGTAGACAGTGGTGTTTCCCAAGGGTCAATGCTGGGGCCACTGCTTTTTTGATATATATAAATGGCCTGGATATTGGAATACAGAGTAGAATTTCTAAATTTGCCGATGACACCAAACTTGGGGGTGTGGCAAACAGTGAGGATGATACCAATCGACTGCAACAGGACATAGAAAGGCTAGCAGAATGGGCAGACAAGTGGCAGATGGAATTTAATACAGAGAAGTGTGAGGTGATGCATTTTTGCAGAAGGAACAGGGAGAGGCAATATACACTTAATGGCACAGTTTTAAAGAGTGTGCAGGAACAGAGGGACCTGGGAGTTAACGTGCATAGGTGCCTGAAAGGTGGCATGACATATTGAGAAAGTGGTTAACAAAGCATATGGGATCTTGGGCTTCAAAAATAGAGGTAATGGGCTAAAGATTGAGTAGCATATGGGCGCTAGCTTCGCCCCCCGTGCCGGAAATTGAGTAGTTGCGCCCCGCATCCCTCTTGGGGCGCTGCAAGTGAATGTCGTGCCGCGGTACCGCAGGCCTTCCTCCCCTTCTTAAAGGGGAGGGGCCTTGCGCAACGCGACCCGGGGCCCAGCTGGGTCCCCGGGGACCGGGAGTGCCGGCTAAAGAGCCCGGCACACAAGAGAAGTGCCGAGCTCATGGAGCGCAGCCAGCACTCCGCAGGGGGGGGGGGGGGGTCGTTCAGGAGGCCGGGGGCGGGAGCGCAGGCAGGTGCTGGCAGGTGGCCAGCAAAGAAAATGGCTGCCCGGCACCTCGCCTTTAAATAGCGCCTTCCCGGGTGCAGGTAGGCCCCCCTGACCCTGTCAGGCATAGTGTCCGGCAGTAAGTCAGGGGGCGCTCCCGAAGATCGCTGCCGGGGTGTGAGCAGGGCGCTGCACACGACGTTGACGACATCACCGGCAGCGCAGCGCCACGGGGCGCTATCGGTTAGCGCCGCCGCTAACCTCCTGCTGAATTTTGCGGGAGGCGTGGGCAGCGCCGCACCCGGGCGCTAGTTGATTTGTGCCCCGTTAGCGCCCTAGGCACAAAGCAACCCAATTTTTCCCCCATTGAGTACAAAAATAAAGAGGTTATGCTGAATCTTTATAAAGCACTGGTTAGGCCACAACTGGAGTATTGCGTCCAGTTCTGGTCACCACACCTTAGGAAGGATGTGAAGGCCCTTGAGAGGGTGCAGAGGAGATTTACCAGAATGGTTCCGGGGATGGGGGATCTTGGCTACAAGGACAGGTTGGAGAAGCTGGATTTGTTTTCATTAGAGCAAAGGAGGTTGAGGGGTGATTTGATCGAGGTGTACAAGATTATGACGGGTTTGGATAGGCTAGACGGGGAAAGGCTGTTCCCACTAGTTGATGGTACAAGGACTAGGGGACACAGATTTAAGGTTTTCGGCAAGAGATACAGGGGGGGATGTGAGGAAATACTTTTTTACGCAGTGAGTGGTGATGACCTGGAACTCGTTGCTGACAGAAGTGAAAACACTCAGGGCTGGATTTTCTCAGCCCCGAGGAGGCGGGTATGGAGGTGGGACTGCCGGTAAAGTTGCAGGATTTGGGGGCGGGTGGCAAACCCACCCCAACCCGCCTCTGTGCCCTCTTAGGAGGCGGGAAGCCGTCTCGCCCCGGGTCCCGTCTCTTCGAGGCGGGAAAGTGATTAAAGCCTATATACTGCCTGTTAACAGGTAGAAAATAGGATTATCCCCATTTTTAGCCCCGAAGTGCGGGCTTCCCAACCTCGGGGAACCCCGCCAGGGTGTAGGAGATGTGAAGGAGGTCTGCGGGGGTCGGGGGGTCTGAAAGTGCGATGTAGAGGTGAGTGATGGGTGCAAGTGTGGAGTGGTAGGTATGTGAGGTGAATGTTAAGTGTTATAAAATGTTCACTTACCTTTGTTTCTGCCTACAGCCTTCAGCCGCTGTGGATCCGGGGTCCTGACATCTTCATTGTAGATTTCACAGACTGGCTGTTGGATCCTCCGAACCAACAGCCAGGTGATTTCTGCAAAGTTGAAAGGTTTGATGAGTCCTGAACACAAGGGCTCATCAAACTACACAGAATGTCAGTGTTTGACAGCTTCACAGAGCTGTCAAACGATGACATTTCTTCTTTCAAATGTTCTTGACAGATGCCACGTCTGACGTTGACGTGCTCTGTCAGTGACTTCCCCCTAATTGGCCTGCTGAGCCTGCTGGGCGGGCTTAACAAGGCCAATCAGGGGAAAATCCCGCTGGTTGGCCAGAAACTGATGGAGGCGGGACTGAAAGACACAGTCCAACCTCCAAAAGCTTCTCATTGAGAAAATTCTGAGTGTTTTCAAGGGAAGGCTGGACAGGCACTTGAGGGAAATAAACTTGCAGGGCTACGGGGATAGAGCGGGGGAATGGGACTGACTGGATTGCTCTACAGAGAGCCGGCATGCACTCGATGGGCCGAATGGCCTCCTTCTGTGCCATTATGACTCTGTGGGGGTGATTTTCCCAGCCCTGGGGAGGCGGGTTTGGAGGCAGGACTGCCGGGAAAATGGCAGAATCTGGGGGCGGGTACCCGTCCCGCCCCCAACCTGCCACCGTGCCATCTTCCCAGGAGGCGGGTAGCCGACCTGCGCTGGGTCCCGTCTCCTGGCGGCGGGAAGGGGATTACAGCCACTTAACTGCCTGTTAACAGGTAGTTAACAGGCAGTTAAGAGGATTATCCCCATTTTTCCTACAGAGGCGCGGGCTTCCCGATGTCGGGAAACCCCGCCAGGGTCAGCGAGGTGAGCAGTGGGTCTGCGGGGTCCAAAAGTGAGCTGTGGAGGTGAGTGATGGGTGCAAGTGTGGAGAGGTAAGTATGTGAGGTGAGTGAAAAGTGTTAGAAAAAGTTTCCTTACCTTTGTTTCTTCATGCAGGCTTCAACCGTTGGGGATGCGGAGGCTCCTCAGCTCCACGGCAGAGATGACAGAATGGCTGCTGCATTCTCCGAGGCAACAACCATCTGCTTTCTGCTCACAAAATAGGTTTGTTGAGTCTTGAGTTCAAGAACTCATCAAACGACAGAGAATGTCAGTGTTTGACAGCTTCACAGAGCTGTCAAATGATGACAATTCATCTGTCAAAAATTTTTGACAGATGAAATGTCATACGCTGATGTTCTCTGTAACCGGCTTCCCCTTAATTGGCCTGCTAAACCACTGGGCAGGCTTATCAAGGTCAATCAAGGGAAAGTAGCATGGGTTGGCCACAAGTCGATGGAGGCGGAACTAAAACCCGACAAGCAGCAGTCCCACCTTCAACGCGCCCCCATTGGTAAAATCACCCCCTCTGATTCTATGACTCTTTGGGTAAAAATTCAGTTGTTTGCGCCTCCCGGTAGCCCCCCTAAGAGGGCGCTAATGGGGCGCAAAGCAACTCGCGCTCGGGTGTGGCGATGTTTGCGCTGCTCGCGAAATTGACCAGACATTTTGTGGCGGCGCTAAACAGTATCACCACGATCTCCTGCGCCCGCAGATCGTGACGTCAGTCGAGCGTTCAACGCCCCGGTAGCGCCCCGGACCAGATATTGAGTGGCGCCCCCTGCCTTACCGCCTGCCACTAGCAACGACAGGCTGAGGGGAGCGTTTTGCAGTCGGGAAGGGACTAGGGGAGCGCTATTTAAAGGCGACCGCTTCCTGCCTTTTTTTGTTGGTGACATTTTTGCACCACGCATTCTGAGAGAGAGAGAGAGACTTCTGGAGAGATTCAACGCTGTGTGAAGGAGTTTTGATTTGACCTTCCTTGCATCGATTTAGAAGAGACTATGGGGGCTGCACTCTGAGCTCTTTCCCTGGGTCTCTCCATTGTTCTTTCCAGCAGATTTGATGTACAGGTCTCTCCAGGCTAAGATTCAAGGCTGCAATGAGCAGGGTGTGGATGGAGAGCAAGATCGACCCTCCCCTTTAAGAACTGGCCGGCGCCAGTGCATCTGTGTTCCATTGCTGACTGACATCACCTGAGCTTCGCCAGCGCTCTGAGGTAGCGCCTCGCTCCTTGGCGTTCGTGCCTTAAGAGAGGTGTGTAGCTCCTGATTTAGTGCTTCAATCACCTCCAGGGGCGATAGAAGCCAAGTTTGCAGTCGGAGGCGATAATTAGCGCCAGGCGCTAAACTTTGCACCCGGCCGATAATTGCGCCCCAAACGAGGCGATACCGAATTTCTCCTTCCTATGACCTTTGGTTAACAAAAGGCTTATAAATCTCAGATTTAAATGAACAATTGACCCAGCATCAATTGCCATTTGCTGAAGTGAGTTCCAAACTTTTACCAGCCTTTGAGTGTAGAAGTGTTTCCTAATTTCACTCCTGATGGGTCTGGCTCTAATTTTTAGACATTGCCCCCTAGTCCTAGAATCCCCAACCTGTCAAAATAGTTTCTCTCTATCTTCACTATCTCTTCCCCTTAATATCTTGAAAACTTCAATCGGATCACCCCTTAACTTCTGTCCTCATTTAAGACTCTCCTTAATACCTACCTCTTTAATCTGCCTTAATATCTTCTTATGTGACTCGCTGTCAAATTTTGTGTGATAACGCTCCTGTGAAGCACCTTGGGACCTTTTACTACGTTGAGGGTGCTATATAAATGCAAGTGGTTGTTGTTGTTGTTGTTGCTCAGTAGATAAATATGTATCAGAATCCCAAACTTAGAAAGTAGAGCCTTACATTCCTGGACTGAGAGTGTCGTACCACACGTGCAAGACCAACACATGGGGATTCTCAGTTAGCTGGCAGGCTCCCTGCGAGCAGATTTAGAAATTGGCTACAGCAGGGGTGAACTCAGAGAAATATTCCAATGACAGAGGTGCCAGTTTAAAGTGGCTCTCGGTCCGGCAACACCTCAAGTTTAAAATTCTCATCCTTGTGTTCAAATCCATCCATGGACTCACTCCTCCCTAACTCTGTAACCTCCTCCAGCTTTATAATCCTCTGAGAACTCTGCATATCTCCAATTCCTTTGGAGCATCCCCGATTTCCTTTGCTCAACCATTGGCGGCCGTGCCTTCTGTTGCCTGGGCCCTAAGCTCTGGAATTCCCTCCCTAAACCTCTCCGCCTCGCTACCTCTCTCCTCCTTTAAGATGCTCCTTAAAACCTACCTCTTCGACCAAGCTTTTGGTCATCTGCCCTAATATCTCCTTATGTGGCTCAGTGTCAAATTTTGTTTGATAATTGTTCATGTGAAGCTTCTTGGGATGTTTTACTACATTAAATGTGCTGTATAAATGCAAGTTGTTGTTGTTGTTGTTGTAGGACAATGAATATAACAAAATAGCATACCAAAAATGCAGCATGATTTTTGGGAAATAGCAAAATACCATGCAGAATGACAGTTGAATTTAATGACAAGTTAATAAAATTTAGCCCTTAATATTCATTGGCCCAGAAATTCGGGTCGGGGGCTTCCCGCGCGTGCAAGCCCCCGACCTGCACTTACCTAGCGCGCCGGCCGTTGAGCTGTGGGCCCGCGTGGGATTCCGATCCTGGGCCTGCTCCAACTGCCGGCGCGCAGTGCTTGCGTATCCCAGGGGGCGCAGTTAGTTCGAAGCGTCCCCTGGGATCACATGGGCCATGGAGAGCCAATGGTAGCAGGGAATCTGTATTCATAGATTTGACAGGAAGACCTGTCAAACCTATAAATACTATAAGCCCCAAAACATCACTAAAACTTCAAATACATTTTTTTTTTAAATCACATTTTTAAAATAACTATAAATTACATGAAATAACTATTTTAAACAATATAATTTAAATTTTTGAAAAAATTAATTACTGTTTCTAACGGGGCTCAAAATAAACTTACCTTTCTTTAAAGTATTTAAAAATAATAAACCTGTGGGAAAAATGTTTTTATTTTACTTAATTCACCACTTACCTTGTTAAAAGCAGGCCTTGCGCCTGCTTTTTATAAACGTAGCTCCTGGAGACTTACCCTCCCGGAGAAACCTGGGAAAAAAACGGAAGTTCCAGGCGTACGCGCTGCCTCTCCGGCGCACGCGTTCGACCTGTGAACCCCTTCCTTTAAGGGAACGGAAGTTCCGGTTTCCCGCGCATGCGCAGTGCATGCACAAAACTGGCACTTTCGTTGGGCCTACGCGCGAGTACCCAGCGCGTACTCACCCGTGGGGACCTGAAGTTCTGGCCCATTGTGTTAAGTTGACAGTGTATTATGTGGTGAGAAATTCCTTTGTGTTAGATTGATCCCAAAGGATCTAACTGGGAATGGGACTTTCCTATGGGATAAATGTAACAAATGGAAAAATTTCTAGCAAATGTGTATCATTAATACAGTACGGAATAAAGAAATGGGTCGAAAACTACGAAGCAAGTTCAGCATAGGAAGGGTTAATCAGGTAGGAATGAATAAACCCTCCTGAGTTTTGAATGTCACGGCAAACTGTGAGCATGATACCGGGCAGTGTATGTTTTCTGTGAGCCAAACAACCCTTGGAGATTACTTTGTTATAGTTAATGAGAAACAGAGTTGTCCATTGTACATACACAATGCATACTGTAGATAAAACATACTCTCTTGCGGAAACATGGCCAGTCTGAGCACAGCAGGAAGCAATGAGCTGTGGGGATTCTTTGCTGTAAGCAGCTTGCGTACCATACGGTGACCAGTAGGACTGCTACACCTCATATTGAGAGTTTAACTTTCCACAGCTTTGATGTGTCTCCAGTCAGGACACAACACCGTTGTGATTTTGTTTTTTACACACCCACAAGCACCATACTTCGAAAGGATCCTCTCTGGCACACACTGACACTGCCTCACACTGTCTTTCTTGTCACTCTTTAATGGTAGTAACTCACCAGGCCAGCACCCACACTATAGTGCAGGTTGACATGAGTTACAACTAACCTTGTGCATGTGTGTATATAAAAACTATATACACAATTCAAAATCAACTGGAGTAGAGTGTCCAATTCTGGGCACCGCACTTTAGGGAGGATGTGAAGGCCTTAGAGAGGATGCAGAAAAGATTTACGAGAATGGTTCCAGGGATGAGGGACTTCAGTTACATG
Source organism: Somniosus microcephalus (assembly GCF_052327205.1). Taxonomy (NCBI): domain Eukaryota; kingdom Metazoa; phylum Chordata; class Chondrichthyes; order Squaliformes; family Somniosidae; genus Somniosus; species Somniosus microcephalus. Next base: position 80,635,318 of record NC_141006.1, on the reverse strand, counting down.
GATAGACTGGAGAAGCTGGGGTTGTTCTCCTTAGAGCAGAGTAGGTTGAGAAGAGATTTGATAGAGGTGTTCAAAATCATGAGAGGTCTAGACAGAGTAGATAGAGAGAAACTGTTCCCATTGGCAGAAGGGTCGAGAACCAGAGGACACAGATTTAAGAGATTGGCAAAATATCCAAAGGCGACATGAGGAAAATATTTTTACTCAGCGAGTTGTTAGGATCTGGAATGCACTGCCTGAGAGGGCGGTGGAGGTAGATTCAATCACAGCTTTCAAAAGGGAGTTGGATAAGTACTTGAAGGAAAAAAAATTGCAGGGCTACAGGGAAAGGGCGGGGGAGTGGGACTGGCTGAAGTGCTCCTGCAGAGAGCCGGCACGGGCTGGATGGGCTGAATGGCCTCCTACTGTGCTGTAACCATTCTATGATTCTATGATTCCTGATTGATGTAAGATTATATACTTTCACCAAAGTACGAGTACAGTACTCAATATAGTTCAATACATTAAAATAATTGCCAGGCATCATAAGAAAGCAGGAACCTGCATTTATAGTTCCTTTCACAACCTCAGGACACCCCTACTGCTTCACAGCCAATGAAGTGCAGTCACTATTGTAAAGTAGGCAAACGCAGCAGCCAATTTGCGCACAGCAAGGTCCCACTAACAGTAGCGCGATAAGTGATCAGATAATGTGAATTGGTGATGTTAGTTGAGTAATCAGTGTTGACCAGAACAACTCTCCTGCTTTGTTCAAATAGTGAGAGGGCAGGTGGGACCTCAGTGTATCATCTCATTGAAGACAGACAGCGCCTCCAACAGTGCAGCGCTCCTTCAGTACTGCACAGGAGTAAATCATGTGCTCAAGTCTCTGGAGTGGGGCGTAAAGCCACAACACGCTGCCCCACAGGCAAGAGTGCCGCCACCAGGCAAAGACTGACACTAAAGAGGGAAGAACAGCATTAACTGGTGGATTTAAGAGGAAACGCTGTGAATGCTGGAAATGCCCAGTGGGTCTATCACTATCCGCCAGGTTTGCCTTGTGGGTGGGAACCTTCATTAATAATATGGGATGTTCAATAGGACATTCGTTAAGTTTAAATTGTGGTTTCGTTAATGACAAATATGCAGGGAGAGGAATGACGCTAACAACAATAATGTTGCTGTTTATTGTTATTGATCACAGTGTTTGCAAATACAATATTTTAAATTCAGATTTGTGTAGTGGGCCTGGGTACGTGTGCCTGCATTCAACACTCCAACATCTACTGATTAGATCTAATGGAGCCATCAGCAACAATTAATTAAAGAAATTCTTTTACTATAAAAGGCTATTGTGATAGGTGCAGAGATGATAATGCTACAGAGCGACATAAACATGGGAGTCAAAAATTACAATTTGATAGTTGGCATTTATTACAATGGCATAAAGAAAGAAAGACATGCATTTCTATAGCCCCTTTCACAACCACCGGACGTCCCAAAGCGTTTTACAGCTAATGAAGTACTTTTTGAAGTGTAGTCACTGTTGTAATGTAGGAAACGCGGCAGCCAATTTGTGCACAACAAGCAATGTGATAATGACCAGATAATCTGTTTTAGTGATGTTGATTGAGGGATAAATATTGGCCCCAGGACACTGGGGAGAACTCCCCTGCTCTTCTTCAAAATAGTGCCATGGGATCTTTTATGTCCTCCTGAGAGAGCAGACGGGGCCTCGGTTTAATGTCTCATCTGAAAGACGGCACCTCCGACAGTGCAGCACTCCCTCAGCACTGCACTGGAGTGTCAGCCTAGATTTTTGTGCTCAAGTCTCTGGAGTGGGACTTGAACCCACAACCTTCTGACTCAGAGGCAAGAGCGCTACCACTCCCTTCCCTCCCCTCTGGAGAGAAAGAATTGATCATCCATCCTCTAGGAACACTTCCTAGAATAGTCTTCTTAAAATAAAGCCAAGAATTCATGCACTTTTTCCTTCCTGCTCTTGAATCCAAATATTTCAAGATGAGCTAAATAACATCTCTCGTGTCCCAAGATCAAATTTAGTTAGGTACAAGGAATGCAGCTTCTGTTGAGAAGGAGGATGAAGAGATCGATCCTGGGGAATTGCATTTCCTCTGGGCCATCATTAATATGTTGACATAAAATTCCTTTGCTTAATACGTTAATGCAGCACACAAAGGAATTCCCTGTGAGTGCATTGCTCGTCATTGTACCAAAAGGAAATGACACCCCTAGTGAGGTTATCAGAGCCGGCCAGGGGAGACGAGGCTATCTATACAGAGAAGGAAGGAATCAAGAGGAACTGTGAATGAAACATCTCCTGCAGAAACTCCATTAAAAGAGTTCAAAAATACCTGACACAAAGACATTTTCAATCACACCGCTCACATATTGTCAAAGGAGATCTTCCAAGATATCAATGAACTTCAGTATTAGTATTCTGCACCTGTCATCAAACAGCAAGAAAGAACTGCTGCTTGCACCTTGGCAGGGAGTTATGCATATTTCACTTGATTGACTTGATTTAGTGGACACACCATTCAATCCAAGTGCCCAGACTCAATTTTCCAAGACATGCGATTGATTTTTCGTTTAAATGCAAAGGGTTAAATTGCAAAATTGACATGCGACTATGATTTTACAGTGTCACTGTAAAATAGTGTACTTCACAGCCTTCACTCTAACCTCCATTTGCAAACATGAGGAAGAAGCAATTTAAAATGGTTTTATCAATCACTGGGTAAACACGATGACAAGACCCGGGACTACCTGCCAGACATAAATGACTTACATGGATTGGACCCATGCTATTGAAACACAAGAGCCAATCTCTCTTTACTTCCCATTCATGCGATCCAGCCATTAAAACACTGCAAACAATAAACAGCAGGAAATTGCGCTTTCACTCTGGGTATGCCACTGAGCTCACTGAGGTGGAGGGAAACACATTAAGCAACTTCTGATCAGCAACATTTTATTGCATTTATAAGCACTAAACAAAAACTGTCATAATTCAACTTCTCTTGACATTAACTGTAATGCCTGGATCAGATAGAAAAATATTTTGCTCTGCATTCAATCCTTTGGTATAGTAGTGAATTTCAACATATTGGGCTAAAAATTCAGTTTGGGGCGCCAAGCTCGCCTGGGCGCCGGAATTACCGCTGCGCGCGGAGCCACTTGCGCCATCGGGATATTCAGTTTCTGCGCCCCAAATGGAAGCCGGCCGCTAAACGAGACTTCCCGTGCCCCGCTTGGGGCGCTGAAACTGAATATTGGCGCGCAAAGTGCCGCAGCGCCACCCGCTGCGGCACGGCACGCAGCGGTACTGCAGGCCTTCCTCCCACTGTTAAGGGGGAGGTGGCTGCAACAGCGCGATCCCCGCTCGCGAGTGCCGGCAAATGAGCCCGGCACCAAGGAGAAGTGCCGGGCTCTCGGGAAACAGCGGCAATGCCGCGGGGGGGGGGTTGTAGGAGGCCGGGGACGGAGGTGCGGGCAGGCGGCCGCCGAAAAAGCGGCCGGCCGCACCTCCACCTTAACTCGCTCCACTACCGCCACAGGTTGGCCCCTGTGTACCGGTCGCTATTTGTGGCCGGCGCGGAAGAGGCGGGCGCGACCTAATATGGCGTTCGGGGCGGTAGCGGGGCGCTGCGCACACCGATGACGTCATCGGTGGCGGCGCAGCGCTACAGGCTAATGCCGCCATTAGCGCCCCGCTAAATATCGCGGTGGTTGTGGCCAGTGGCGCTAAAGCCTCTGAGTGGCCTCTTTGGGCGCAAACTGGTGGCGCAAGCAACTGAATTTCTAGGCCATTATCCCTTTTCAATCTTTAACTGCATTTTTGGCCTTTATTACAAGAGGATTTGAGTGTAAGAGTAAAGGGGGGGAAATTGGGTTGCTTGCGCCTCCCGTTAGCGCCCTGAGAGAGCGTTAACAGGGCGCAAAGCAACTAGCGCCCAGGCGAGGCGCCGCCCATTCCTCCCGCAAAATTCAGCGATCTTCGGGAGCGCCCCCTGACTTACCACCGGACGCTATGTCCGACGGGGTCAGGGGGGCCTACCAGAGGCCGGGGAGGCGCAATTTAAAGGCGAGGTGCGGGGCGGCCATTTTTGTTGCTGTCCGCCTGCCAGCACCTGCCTCTGCTCCCGTCCCCAGCCTTCTGAGGCCCCCCCACCCCCCCCCCGCAGAGGGCCGGCTGCGCTCCAAGAGCCCGGCACTTCTCTTGTGTACCAGGCTCTTTTGCCGGCACTCCTGATCCACAGGGGCCCAGCTGGGCCCGGGTCGAGCTGCGCAAGGGGAGGAAGGCCTGCAATACTGTGTCATGTAGCACCGCAATATTGACTCACAGCGCCCCCAAGAGGTGTGCTTCCAGTAGCGCCCCTCTTCCCTCTTGGAGCGCAACCACTCAATTTCTGGCGCGGGTCTCTAATTTTTCCGGGGCACTAAAAGTTGTGCCCTGGCGAAGTTAGCGCCCCAAATGCGGCGCTACTCAATTTTTAGCTCAAGACGTCTTACTGCAATTATATAGGGCCCTGGTGAGAACACACCTGGAGTATTGTGTACAGTTTTGGTCTCCTTACCTAAGGAAGGATACACTTGCCATAGAGGGAGTGCAACGAAGGTTCACCAGACTGATTCCTGGGATGGGGGGATTGTCCTATGAGGAGAGATTGAGTAGACTAGGCCTATATTCTCCAGAGTTTAGAAGAATGAGAGGTGATCGCATTGAAACATACAAAATTCTTACAGGGCTTGACAGGGTAGATGCAGAGAGGATGTTTCCCCTGGCTGGGGAGTCTGGAACCAGGGGTCACAGTCTCAGAATCAGGAGTCGACCATTTAGGACTGAGATGAGGAGAAATTTCTTCACTCAGAGGGTGGTGAATCTTTGGAATTCTCTACCCCAGGGGGCTGTGGAGGCTCAGTCATTGAGTATATTCAAGACAGAGATCGATAGATTTTTGAATATTACGGGAATCAAGGGATATGGGGATAGCGCGGGAAAGTGGAGTTGAGGTAGAAGATCAGCCATGATCTTATTAAATGGCAGAGCAGGCTCGAGGGGCCGAACGGCCGACTCCTGCTCCTATTTCTTATGTTCTTATTTCACTATTTGAATTACAACAAGTAACGATTCAATAATTATTTGCTTTATTCTCACCCTAATTGATTTGCCTTCCCTTTTCTCTCCTTTCCAGCCTTGGTGTGTATCCTGCAATTGGACTCTTGGCCCTTCACCTCGAAAGAAAGAAAGAACTTGCATTTCTATAGCACCTTTCACAACCACTGGACATCCGAAAGTGCTTCACAGCCAATGAAGTACTGGACTTGTAGTCACTGTTGTAATGTAGGAAACGCGGCAGCCAATTTGCGCACAGCAAGCTCCCACAAACAGCAATGAGGTAATGACCAGATAATCTGTTTTAGTGATGTTGGTTGAGGGATAAATATTGGCCAGGGCACCGGGGATAACTCCCCTGCTCTTCGAAATAGTGCCCTGGGATCTTTTACGTCCACCTGAGAGAGCAGACGGGGCCTCTGTTTAACGTCTCATCCAAAAGACGACACCTCCGACAGTGCAGGGCTCCCTCAGCACTGCACTGGAGTGTCAGCCTAGAGATTTGTGTTCAAGTCCCTGGAGTGGGACTTTGAACCCACAGCCCTGTGACTCACAAGTGAGAGTGCTGCCCACTGAGCCACGGCTGACAGACAGACATAGGTTCTCAATAACAAAACAAATGCTAAACAAACAAAGCAATGCCCATTGGCGGCCGTGCCTTCAGCTGCCGAGGCCTGCAGCTCTGGAATTCCCTCCCTAAGCCTCTCCGCCTCTTCACCTCTCTCTATTCTTTTAAGACGCTCCTTAAAACCTACCTCTTTGATCAAGCTTTTGGTCACCTGTCCTAATATCTCCTTATGTGGCTCGGTGTCAAATTTAGTTTTATAACACTCTAGTGAAGTGCCTTGGGACGTTTTACTATTTTAAAGGCGCTATATAAATGCAAGTTGTTGTTGTTTGGCTCTCTATATATTTCTGTAATTGTATAATGTCCATGATTAGACATGGAAACAAAAGGATTTAAGTAGAATAAAAACTAGGGGCACAGTCTCAGAATAAGGGGTCGCCCATTTAAGACGGAGATGAGGAGGAATTTCTTCTCTCGGAGGGTCGTGAATCTTTGGAATTCTCTTCCCCAGAGAGCTGTGGAGGCGGAGTCACTGAATATATTCAAGGCGGAGATAGAGAGACATTTGAACTACAGGGGAGTCGAGGGGTGTGGGGAGCGGACAGGAAAGTGGAGTTGAGGCCAAGATTGGATCAGCCGTGATCTTATTGAATGGCGGAGCAGGCTCGAGGGGCCGATTGGTCCACTCCTGCTCCTGTTTCTTATGTTCTTATGATGTGTGAGAGAAAGCATTGCAAATTTTGAAAGCTCAAACTGCCTTTTATTACACAGCAGCCTCTTCCTCCCCTTAACACTTTCTGACATAGTGGGACTTACTGACATACAGTACTCAGGCTGGTTGCTCATTAACATTCTGACTCTGATTCAGCCCTTACTACATCATCCTATTTAGGCTTTATAGACGGGCTCAACTGCTTGTAACAAGGATCAGTATTTTCATTTCATTCCATTCAAAGAACACTAATAAGGTGTCAGTCTCCGTGTTCAAATAGTTTGTTCTCTGTAACATATTCAACATGCTACAATTATGCCAGTAATAAGAATGAGCAAACCCACATTTATATAACACCATCCGAGGTTTGATGACATCGCAAAGCGCTTCACAGCTAATAAGTTACTTTTGAAGTGTGCTGACTGTTGTTTTGTAGGCAGAACATAAGAAAATAAGAGCATAAGAAACAGGAGCAGGAGTAGGCCAATCAGCCCCTTGAGCCTGCTGCACCATTCAATAAGATCATGGCTGATCTGATCCTAACCTCAAATCTTCTATCACTCTCCATCCCACCCAAACCCATGGTGCTAGAAATGGTTACTGTTAACAGTAGTGATGATCAATATGGCTGGTGACATTCCTCCGTCATAACATGATTAGACAGAGTTAACTTCGTTTTATCAAAGGGAAATCGTGTTTGACAAATTTATTCGAGGTTTTTGAGGATGTAACTAACAGGGTAGATAAAGGGGAACCAGTGGATGTAGTATATTCGGATTTACAAAAAGCATTCGATAAGGTGCCACATAAAAGGTTATTACACAAGATTAGGGCTCATGGGGTTGGGGGTAATATTGTAGCATGGATAGAGGCTTGGTGAATGGACAGAAAACAGAGATAAACGGATCTTTTTCAGGTTGGCAGGCTGTAACTAGTGGGGTGCCGCAAGGATCAGTGTTGGGGCCTCAGCTATTTACAATCTATATTAATGACCTAGATGACGGGACTGAGTGTAATGTATCCAAGTTTGCTGATGATACAAAGCTAGGTGGGACAGTGAGCTGTGAGGAGAACACAAAGGGCGAAATATTGAGTTGCGCCCCCTTTGGGGCGCTAACTTCGCCGGGGCCCTACTTTTAGCGCCCCCGCAGCCGAAATTGAGTGATAGCACCCCAAGAGGGAAGCGGGACGCTACTGGAAGCACCTCCCTCTTGGGGCGCTGCGAGGCAATATCGCTGCGCTACGTGCCGCAGTATTGCAGGCTTTCCTCCCCTTCTTAAAGGGGAGGAGCTTTGCGCAGCGCGACCCGGGGCCCAGCTGGGATTGGGAGAGCTGGCAAAAGAGCCCGGCACTCAAGAAACGTGCCGGGCTCATGGAGCGCAGCCGGCACTCCGCTGGGGGGGGGGGGCGGGTAAGGAGGCCGGGGACAGGAGTGGAGACAGGAGCTGGCAGGCGGCCAGCAACAAAAATGGCCACCCAGCACCTCGCCTTTAAATAGCGCCTCCCCGTCCGCAGGTAGGCCCTCCTGACCCCGTCGGACATAGCGTCCGGCCGTAAGTCTGGGGCGCTACCAAAGATCGCAAGCAGGGCGCTGCATACGGCGATGATGTCATCGCCGGCGGTGCAGGGCTGTGGGGTGCTAACGGTTAACACCAATGCTAACCTCCCACTGAATTTCGTGGGAGGCGTTGGCGGCACTGCGCCCTAGTTGCTTTGCTCCCCGTTAGCGCCCTCTTCGGGCGCTAACGGGAGGCACAAAGCAACTGAATTTTCCCCCCAAAGAGTCTGCAAAGGGATATAGATAGACTGAGTGAGTGGGCAGTAAGGTGGGAGATGGAGTATAATGTAGGGAAATGTGAGGTTATTCACTTTGGTAGGAAGAATAGAAAAACAGAATATTTTTTAAATGGTGAGAAACTTTCAAATGTTGGTGTTCAGAGAGATTTGGGTGTCCTCGGGCAAGAAACACAGAAAGCTAGCATGCAGGTACAGCAAGCAATAAGGAAGGCAAATGGCATGTTGGCCTTTATTGTAAGGGGGTTGGAGTATAAGAGTAAGGAAGTCTTGCTACAATTGTACAGGGCCTTGGTGAGACCACACCTGGAGTACTGCGCACAGTTTTGGTCTCCTTATCTAAGGAAGGATATACTTGCCTTAGAGGCAGTGCAACGAAGGTTCACTAGATTGATTCCTGGGCTGAGAGGGCTGTCCTATGATGAGAGATTGTGTAGAATGGGCCGATACTCTCTAGAGTTTAGAAGAATGAGAGGTGATCTCATTGAAACATACAGGATTCTGAGGGGGATTGACAGGGTAGATGCTGAGAGGATGTTTCCCCTGGCTGGAGAGTCTAGAACTAGGGGGCATTGTCTCAGGATAAGGGGTCGGCCATTTAAGACTGAGATGAGGAGGAATTTCTTCACTCAGAGGGTTGTGAATCTTTGGAATTCTCTGCCCCAGAGGGCTGTGGATGCTGAGGGGAAAAAATGCGGTTGTTTGCACCTCCCGTTATCGCCTTAAGAGGGCACTAATGGGGCGCAAAGCTACTAGCGCCCGGGCGCGGCGATGTTTGTGCCGTTCGCGAAATTAACTAGGCATTTTGCGGCGGCACTAAACACTACCGCCATGATCTCCTGTGCCAGCAGATCGTGACGTCAGACAAGTGCGCAACGCCCCGGTAGCGCCCCGGACCGGATATTGAGTGGCGCCCCCTGCCTTACCACCTGCCGCCAGGAACGACAGGTTGAGGGGAGCGTTTTGTTGTCAGGAAGGGACTGGGGGAGCGCTATTTAAAGGAGACCGCATCCTGCCTTGTTTTGTCGGCAAAATTGTTGCACCACGCATTCTGAGAGAGAGAGAGAGAGAGACTTCTGGAGAGATTCAACGCTGTGTGAAGGAGTTTTGGGTACTGAGCAGCACTTTGCAGGTTCATTCTGATTTGATCTTCCTTGTATCGATTTAGAAGAGACTATGGGGGCTGCACTCTGAGCTCTTTCCCTGGGCCTCTCCATTGTTCTTTCCAGCAGATTTGATGTACAGGTCTCTCCAGGCCAAGATTCAAGGCTGCAATGAGCAGGGTGTGGATGGAGAGCAAGATCAACCCTCCCCTTTAAGAACTGGCCGGCGCCAGTGTGTCTGTGTTCCATTGCTGACTGACATCACATGAGCTTCGCCACTGCTCTGAGGTAGCACCTCGCTCCTCGACGTTAGCGCCTTAAGAGAGGTGTGAAGTGCCTGATTTAGCGCTCCAATCACCTCCAGGGGCGATAGAAGCCAAGTTTGCAGTCGGAGGCGATAATTAGCGCCAGGCGCTAATCTTTGCGCCCGGCCGATAATTGCGCTCAAACGGGGCGATACCGAATTTCTCCCCCCCGAGTCTTTGAGTACATTCAAGGCTGCGATAGATAGGTTTTTGGACTCTAGGGGAATCAAGGGATATGGAGATCGGGCGGGAAAGTGGAGTTGAGGTTGAGGGGCCGTATGGCTTACTCCTGCTCCTATTTCTTATGTTCTTATGAAGCTCTAGGAAGAACAAGAAAAGCCAATATCAGAAAATGTTTTATTCTGTGACAAGTGAAAATGCACCAAGCTTCACTTGAAAGGTTGTCGATAACAAGGACGGCAGCCAGACACAAAGGTGGGAAAATACCAGGGGGTTTGTTCACAGCTCAGAGTTACATCAGTGACCACATTTCAAAACTACTTCACTGGCTGTAAAGCACTTTGGGACGTGCTGAGGTGGTGAAAGGCGCTATAGAAATGCAAATTCTTCCTTCTTCCGTTCAGAATACTGGGCGTGGTCCCCATTTATCAGCCAAAGGGGTATAATTGTGGGGTCTTTTCCTTGCTAATTTTCTCGATTTACCAGCACCTAAATAACTGGAAATCTCTGTTAACCAGCAAAATTCAGGAGTAGGTTCAGGTAAGTTTTACTTCATATTAGTGGCCGTTCCTGGATCTGTGGCCGTGTAACTGGGGTTCCTGTACCTGTTGCTAAACAACAGGGATGCCTGGATCTTGTGGCCGGGGTTCCTGCACCTGTTGCTAAGCAAAAAGGACGCCTGGATCTTGTGGTCGGGGTTCTTCCCATTGCTAAGCAACAGGGAAGCCTGGATTTGTTGCTGTGTACGGAGCTCTCGTACCTTTTAACTATACCTCTCTGTAATCTGGACTTTTTGATAAACCGGCACCACGCCGGTCCCGTCGGTGCTGGATAATGAAGAGTTTCCTGTACATTAAAGCTTTCATGGGTCCTGGTCGCCTTGCAGCACCTTGACCAAGTGGACATTATTCATCGACCTTGTCTTCACCAAGCATTCATGAAGCTAAGTCTGAAACGTTAACTCGGTTTATCTCTGCCCAGGTGCTGCCTGACCTGTCGAGTGTTTGCAGCATTTTCTATTTGTATTTCAGATTTGCAGCATCCGCAGTGTTTTGCTTCGGCCGGTTATTGATGACGGAGCGTTGCCGGGCAGTCCGGCCACAGCTCTCCCTGGGGCCCTGGCCTCACCAGCCTTCCACATGTATGTTTCCAGCAGAGGTCAGACGACGGTGACTGCGTCAACTGGGCTTAATTGGCAGCACTCTCCCGCCTGAGTCAGAAGGTTGTGGATTCAAAGCTCGTTCTAGGACATGAGCACACAAACCTAGGCTGAAATTCCAGCGTAGAACCTGGTAATGCTGAATCTGAGGAGGTGCCAGACTTTGGATGAGATATTAAACTGATGTCTGCGAGTTCAGGTGGACATTACAGATGCTGGAGCACTACTTGAAGAAGAGCGGGAAGCTCTCCCGGTGTCCCGGCCAACATCCACCCTCAACCAACACATTCAATTGATGTTCATAAAATGTTGTTTTCCAACAAAGCAATTAGAATCATAGAAATTTACGGCACAGAAGGAGGCCATTCAGCCCATCGTGTCTGTGCCGGCCGACAAAGAGCTATCCCAGCCTAATCCCACTCTCCAGCTCCTGGTCCGTAGCCTCGTAGGTTCCGGCACTTCAAGTACTTCTGCCTCTACCACCATTACAAGCAGTGAATTCCAGACCCCCACCACCCTCTGGGTGAAAAAAATTCTCCTCAAATCACCTCTAACTAATTGCCAATTACTTTAAATCTATGCCCCCTGGTTATTGACCCTTCTGCTAAGGGAAACAGTGGTGGATAGCATAGCATATCAGGACGGGGATCGAACACACGACGTTAGCCTTATAGGCAACCCACACTAACCACCTGAGCTAACTGACCAGGTATTGAACCTGTGACCTTTATGGTCCAAAGGTTCAGTTATTCACTGACGAACCACTATGGGAACAATTGTTTCTTGTAATAGTGCTGTTTTCTTTATTTAACTGTTATAAACATACATTGTTGTGATTATATATTTGTGTCAAAGTTAATTAGCTGCAGTTAAAAATTTGTAAATAAATTCAGTTAGTGGATCCCTTCTGATGATCTAGTGAGTAAAGACAAAGGCCTATGTAATAAGCCATAGGGAACAGAGGACGCAGGTTCAATTCCCAGTCTCTGTTGAGTTCGCTGATCTTGGGTGAGCTGCCATTTTGAGGACAGGCACTATAACTGACCTCAGCACCCCGGGCAAGAAAAGGGTGGGCTGTGGGGGAACCAGCCATGGTTCCTGCTCCTGATCACCATCCAATGACCTTTGTCAGAAATGTGTGGACATTGGGTGAGAGCTGTGAAGCCCCCTATGACTAAATAGCCTTCTCACACTCACATAGAAACATAGAAACATAGAAGATAGGAGCAGGAGTAGGCCCTTCGGCCCATCGAGCTTGCTCCGCCATTCAATGCGATCATGGCTGATCATCCAATTTCAGTACCCTGTCCCTGCTTTCTCCCCATATCCCTTGATCCCTTTAGCCTTAAGAAATACATCCAACTCCTTCTTGAATATATTTAATGAACTGGCCTCCACCGCCCTCTGTGGTAGAGAATTCCACAGGTTCACCATTCTCTGGGTGAAGAAATTCCTCTTCATTTCTGTCCTAAATGGCTTACCCCTTAGCCTTAGACTGTGACCCCTGGTTCTGGACTCCCCGACCATCGGGAACATCCTTCCTGCATCTAGTCTGCCCAGTCCTGTCAGAATTTTATAAGTTTCAATGAGATCCTCTCTCATTCTTCTAAACTCCAGCGAGTATAAGCCCAATCGACCCAATCTCTCCTCATACATCATTCCTGCCATCCCAGGTATCAGCCTGGTGAATCTTCGCTGAACTCCTTCCATGGCAAGAACACCCTTCCTCAGATAAGGCGACCAAAATGGCACACAATACTCAAGATGTGGTCTCACCAAGGCCCTGTACAACTGCAGCAAGACACCCTTGCTCCTGTACTCAAACCCTCTCGCTACGAAGGCCAACATACCATTTGCCTTCTTAACCGCCTGCTGCACCTGCATGCTTACCTTCAGTGACTGGTGCACAAGGACACCCAGGTCTCGTTGCACTTCCCCTTCTCCCAATCTATTGCCATTCAGATAATAATCTGCCTTCCTGTTTTTGCTACCAAAGTGGATAACCTCGCATTTATCCCCGTTATATTGCATCTGCCATGCTTCTGCCCAATCACCCAATCTGTCCAAATCATCCTGGAGTTTCTCGGCATCCTCCTCACAGCACACACGCCCACCCAGCTTTGTGTCGTCTGCAAACTTGGAGATATTACATCTAGTTCCCTTGTCTAGATCATTAATATATATTGTGAATAGCTGGGGTCCAAGGACCGATCCCTGCAGTACCCCACTAGTCACTGCCTGCCACTCGGAAAAAGACCCGTTTATTCCAACTCTTTGCTTTCTATCTGCCAACCAGTTCTCTGTCCAAGTCAGTACCTTGCCCCCAATCCCATGTGCCTCACTATCTGGACACGCACGTACAGTCATTTGGGCCAGGAATCAGAAGGCTGCTGGCATTTGTGGAGCAAGAGAGAAGGGCAGAGACTTGGAAAATGAGCTACTGTGACTGTCTTTTTAGCTAAGCTGTTTGACGCTGTGAAATATATAACGACACTGCCACAATGTTTGATGTGTGACAGCTCATATACCCACCAATGAGGGAGCTATCACCACTCCAATTTCTCTTGTTAAGAATCTTTGTTTTTATCTGATCAGCCAGTTATCACAGCCCTTCCATAAAGCTTTTTAAAATATTCCTTCTTTTCTCCCCTCCTGGTTATCACTCTTGTTTCCAAAGACTTGCTGCGAATGGTACTTGAAGTGCAAATAAAATCATTCATTTCATGTTTATTTCAGCATTGGATGCAAAAAGGTTGCAAATTTCCATCTTGTATTCATTAGTAATTTGTATCCCAGTGTTTTTGAAGGTTGAATCTGTTTAACGGCGATACGAAGCACAAACAGAGGATCAAAGTGTATCCAATCTTTTGCTCCATGTAAAATGCAAATTCTGTAACTTGCTCTCTGTGTCGCGACTGCTTAAAGGTTCAATTCAAAGCCAATTTTTTTTCACACTAATGCAACACTTTATCCTGTTTTTGAAAGTGCTTCACATTCAATGAAATACTTTGAAGTGAAGCTACTATTGTTAAATAGTCAAACATGGCAGCCATTTTGTAGACATTTTGTAAACAGCCATGGGATGAATGATCAATTACTGATAGAAATAAATCATCTCAATTAGGTTTTCCTGCAGCAATTTCCTTTTCATTTTACTAAAATGACAAGATGGCATTAGGACCTTTTAATTTATTTTTGAAAGAAAATGCTGATTTTTGGACACTAATCTATCGCTTTGTACCCAATGTCATCTCACCCACTGACTCCTGCTGCAAAGACCACTAGAGTAGAGAAACAACTGCCCTTCTCCATCCCATGACTTTAATATTTAGTAAAAAATTGACTGCCCCCCGCTAGCGGTGCCCAGGTGTGCCCATCAGGTGAGGGCAAGATTATGCTTGGGGGGTCCTGATCTCATGGCCAAATAGCTGCCAACACTCACTGCCTGGACTCACATGTCAAGAATGGCCACTTCAACAAGGTACTGGCGAGCTGCTGGCAGTCGTGAAACATTATTACAACATGAGTTGGTGCTTTCAGGAGGGGAGGGGCGAAGGAGAACATTTTAAGAAGGTAATATTGACTAGTAGTGGGGAATTTGTCGATATATGATAATGTGAAACTAAACATTCTGTCCTTATCATTTTAACTGTATCAGCCTCCTTAGCACATCTATAGTTCAAACTTGTCTCAAGTCACTTTAATGGATCCTGTTTAATCAGACAGCTCACTTCTTCTTTCTACTTGATAAAAGAGACCCCAATGCTTGCCCAGACGATAACCGCATCTTCGTAATGATCTTGTATGAGATTCCTCTTCCTGCTGTTTTTACAGAAGTTTAACTTGTTTATTTTAACATAGGAATTGGTTGCAAGCACATTAAGCGTACAGTCATTTCCGCTGCATGGCTAATTCTGCAATGTTCTTGCACTAAATGCTGAGACTAAAATCAGGTGATATTTGGAAGCAATGCAGAAACTTCATTGACCAAATCCAGCCTGTAACATTTGCATATTGAATTATCATTGGCCCGCAGGCATCTGTAAGGAATACCTATTATATTCACATGTGATCACATGCTGAGTTGTCATTGGCCTGCAGGCATCTGTAAGGACTACTATTGTTTTGAAGACCCAGGCTAGGGGTCCTAATGCCATGCTTTTTCCCACTGGTGCTGCTATGAGTAAGATCACAGACCTAATGCTTAATAAAAGAGTTAAACTGCAATACTCCGTTGTCCTGCAATTTATTATTTTTATACAAAGTGTGTAAAACAAGACACAGCCTTGATAAAAAAAAACAAAGGCAACAAAGGGTGGGGAGGAACTTTCTTCTGCTCACTGTGTGTACCAACATTGTCAAAAAGAA
>NC_141006.1:80455312-80619510 GCF_052327205.1 Somniosus microcephalus | reverse complement strand
CCCATTTATGGGCACGATGGGCGGGGTGGGGGTGAAGGGTAAGCACCCTGTGCCAGAAAGGTGAGGTGGGGGTGCGGTGAGACAACGCAGGGTTGGGGTTCAGGGGTCAGGACGGGACCTCTGTGTTCAGGGGTCAGATGAATTAAAACTGGCTACAGTTTTAAATCAAGTTGAGTGAGTCTTACTCGGTGGGACTTTGCAAGTCAACCCAATGAAAAATGAAATATTGTTAGTTGCAGTTTCAAACCGTCTGTTTTTATCCAATTAATGTGATATTTCTATACTGCAAATTTCAGTGGTAATAAGGCTTGATTATCTTTTGAGGAGCTCTATGTCAGCCGTGGCTCAGTGGGTAGCCCTCTCACATCTGAGTCTAGAAGGTTGTGGGTTCAAGTCTCACTCCAGGAGAGTTGAGTGCAAAAAATCTAGGCTGACACTCCAGTGTGGTACTGAGGGAGTGCTGCACTGCCGGAGTGTGCCGTCTTTCAGATCAGAAGTTAAACCAAGGCTCCGTCTGCTCTCTCAGGTGGACATAAAAGATCCCATAGCACTATTTTGAAGAAGAGCAGGGGAGTTCTCCCCGGTGTCCTGGGGCCAATATTTATCCCTCAACCAACATCACTAAAACAGATTATCTGGTCATCATTACATTGCTGTTTGTGGGAGCTTGCTGTGCGCAAATTGGCTGCCGCGTTTCCTACATTACAACAGTGACTACACTTCAAAAAGTACTTCATTGGCTGTGAAGCGCTTTGGGATGTCCGGTGATCGTGAAAGGCGCTACAGAAATGCAAGTCTTTCTTTTGGAGCTCTTCATTCTGACATTCCACAAATCCAGAAGTGGGGGTGAATTAAAGTTATGTGGATTTCAATTTATTTAAATGAAAATGGCAGCCTCAAGCAAAAACTTGGGACTAGAAATTGGGCAGCTTTGTGCCTCCCGTTAGTGCCCCCCATTAGTGCCCCCCGTTAGTGTTCCCCGTTAGTGCCCCCTGTTAGTGCCCCCCGTTAGTGCCCCCATTAGTGCCCCCGTTAGTGTCCCCCGTTAGTGCCTCCCATTAGTGCCCCCCGTTAGTGCCCCCGTTAGTGCCTCCCGTTAGTGCCCCCCGTTAGTGCCCCCCGTTAGTGCCCCCCGTTAGTGCCCCCCGTTAGTGCCCCCGTTAGTGCCCCCCGTTAGTGCCCCCCGTTAGTGCCCCCCGTTAGTGCCTCCCGTTAGTGCCCCCCGTTAGTGCCCCCCGTTAGTGCCTCCCGTTAGTGCCCCCCGTTAGTGCCCCCCGTTAGTGCCTCCCGTTAGTGCCCCCCGTTAGTGCCCCCGTTAGTGTCCCCGGGGGGGGGGGCTAATGGGGGCTAACAACTTTGCGACCTGGCACGGCGCTGACATCTGATATTCGGCGGGAGTTTTGCGGCGGCGTTACATAGAAACATAGAAGATAGGAGCAGGAGTAGGCCATTCGGCCCCTCGAGCCTGCTCCGCCACTCAATGAGATCATGGCTGATCATCCAAATTCAGTACCCTGTCCCTGCCTTCTCCCCATTGTCCCTTGATCCCTTTAGCCTTAAGAAATATATCTAACTCCTTCTTGAATATATTTAATGAATTGGCCTCAACTGCCTTCTGTGGTAGAGAATTCCACAGGTTCACCACTCTCTGGGTGAAGAAATTCCTCCTCATCTCAGTCCTAAATGGCTTACCCCTTATCCTTAGACTGTGACCCCTGGTTCTGGACTCCCCCGCCATCGGGAACATCCTTCCAGCATCTAGTCTAGTCCTGTTAGAATTTTATAAGTTTCAATGAGATCCCCTCTCATTCTTCTAAACTCCAGCGAGTATAAGCCCAATCGACCCAATCTCTCCTCATACGTCATTCCTGCCATCCCAGGTATCAGTCTGGTGAATCTTTGCTGCACTCCCTCCATGGCAAGAACATCCTTCCTCAGTTAAGTGTTGCACCCCGATCTCCTTCGCCCGGAGATCGTGACATCATCGGCGTGCGCGTCGCCCCGGTAGCACCCCGGTCCCGAAATTGACTTCCGCCCCCTGCAGCAGCGCCGGTCGAAAACACCGACAGCTGCAGGAGGCGAGCATCGGGCGGGTGGCCGCTTTGGGGGCGATGATTAAAGGCGAGGTGGCCGAGTTAAGTAAAAAAAAAACTTACCTATCCTATTGAAGTCTTTTTTGCTGGTTCCTGCTCGCGATCGATCAGCCTGAGTGCCGGGCTGATCGCGCGGGATCGCGGCTGTCTTGGTGGTCCAGGTGGGGACTTGTTAAATTGCAGATCCTGCAGCGACGGCCCTTCCCTTTAAGGGAGGGAAGGAGCCTTTGAACGCGGCGGCACTGCACGGCCCAGTGAACAGCGCTGCTGAAGTCTCCGTCCCGCCTGCTGCCGATTGCGCTCCAAGAAGGAAGTGGTGATTGATTTAGCGCTCCTCTGCCCTTCTGGGGCGCTAAAACTCAATTTCGCAGTCGCCGGCGCTAAAGTTAGCGCCCAGGCGATGTTAGCGCCCCAAAATGGTCGACACCAAATTTTCCCCCCATAGGATAGCTGGGATAAATATCGCACCGTGGTCCTGCCAACTGAAAATGGACCTACTTATTTAACCTCTGATCTCTGCACAGAAAGTTAGAAAGTGTCAAACATCAGTCGCAACCACAGAGCTTATCATTTGCTGGACATTACACATGAGCAAAATACTGTATCAAATTACCTTCTTGAACTGCTGGATTCCCTCGGTTCAGATAGCGAACGTGATTTATTTTGCACTCATTTAGAATGCCGTTCTGACCCATCACAGCTCTGGTTAAGAGTTTCAATGCTGTAATTTCTTCTCATTGTATTTGGAAGTCTGACTCTGATGTTACTGAATCCACTCACGGAGAGCAAAAGAAAACAACAATCTGTCAAATACCCTGTTCCCTTGAAAAAAAAATCTCAAAATGCGTTTGTTTTCATTTATTGCTTGTTTCCTTTGTCTCACTTTCTGAATGTCATCTCTCAAAGGTCTCCTGACTCTCACAGTTTTTACATTCTCCTCCTCGTAAAAGCTTGACAACAATCACAAGCAACATTCTATTCATCGTAAAAGTTTGTAGCAGAGCGGAACAAGACAATGCAGTGAAGGTTCAATAAGCCGGCATCCTTGAATTTGCACCGTGTACTGCCCAGTGCTCGGGCAGTACTGAAGCGGGCAGGAGTGGAGATTGGTTATGCTCGATTCCTCCCCCCAACTTTGGAACCTGCCCAGCTTTCCGCCATCATTTCTGGCTGATGATCGAACGAAATGAAACGTTAATGATGTGCTAATGTCAAAACATCCCAGACTAGTTTTGATCGCCTAAGGGTGTCAGAGAGGAATTTCCCAGATTTTTGTTTGCCTAATTGGCCAGGGGTTTTATACCTAGGCCTAGAAATTGGGTTTTGGCTTAGCCAGGGCTTTAGCGCCGGAAGTTAGTGCCGGCGCTAAGTTCCCCTGCGCGCGCCAAAAATTCAGTAGCGCCGCGCCCAAACGGCTGCCAGCGCTACTGAAGGGTCTTAGCGCCTGGAAAAGGGCGCTAACTGCCGTTTAGCGCCGCAATTCCGGCGCTGCGGCACCCGATGCGGTGCGGCCGGCTGGGGAAGTGTAGGCCTCCTCCTTCCATTAAGGAGGAGCTGCCTGCACCCGGCCGCGGCCCGCGCAAATCTGTTTAAAAATGAGCCCGGCACCTCGGACAAGTGCCGGGCTTACATCTGTTCCGGGGGGGGGGGGGGGGAGAAGTCCGGGGAGGGAGCTGCGGGCAGGCGGCCGGCGGGAAAGTGGCCGGCCGCCGCGGGGCCTTTAATGCGCCGGCGCAAACACATGTTGGACTCTGTTGCCAGAGTCTTAGTTGCGGCTGCCACGGGCGAGGCAGCCGCAACTGAATTTCGGCGCTGGGGCCCGTCGGCATGGCAACCGGGACGCTGCGCACACCGATGACGTCATCGGTGCCGGCGCAGCGCTACCGGTGCAACGCCGCTTTAGGGCCCCAGGGAATTTTTCAACTGGCCATAACTCTGGCGCTAGTCCCTCTAGCGCCTCAAAAGCGGCGCTAAGGCTAGTGAATTTCTAGGCCCTAGTTTCTCACCTCTCCCATGGGGGACAGCAATGATGGGGTGGTGGGTGTGCGCGACTTCACATTAGATGTTATAACCAAGGCCCTGTCTGCTTGCTGCAGTGTTCGGGGAGATATTAAAGGTCCTGTGGCACGACATAAAGAGTGAGCAGTTCTGGTGTCCTGGACAATGTTTCTGCTTCAACCAGCAACACCAAACACAGGTTCTCACCACTGCTCACGATGTGGTCTTCTCTACACTGGGGAGACCAAACGCAGATTGGGTGACCGCTTTGCGGAACACCTCCATTCAGTCTGTAAGGGTGACCCTGAGCTTCCAGTCGCCTGTCACTTTAATTCTCCGCTCCACTCCCACTCTGACCTCTCTGTCCTCGGCCTCTTACACTGTTCCATCAAAGCTCAACGTAAGCTCGAGGAACAGCACCTCATCTTTCGACAAGGCACTTTACAGCCTTCTGGACTCAACATCGAGTTCAACAATTTCAGACCAGAACCTCGGCCCCTATTTTTTCAGATGGCAGCTGTTGATGATTCTGGCATTCTCATTTACACCTCTTCTGCACCCATCTTTTGTTTTTTATTTGTCCCATTACCATCTCCTTTTGCTTTGTACAATCATCCCTTTTGTCATTTAATCTCTCCTGCCTTCCACCCTATCACAGACCTTCCCTTTTGTTCTTTCCTCCCCTCCCCCCTCTCCCTGCCCCTACACTTGCTTAAAAACCTGTTCCATCTCCAACTTTTTCCAGTTCTGAAGAAAAGTCATCGACCTGAAACGTTAACTCTGTTTCTCTCTCCACAGATGCTGCCTGACCTGCTGAGTATTTTCAGCATTTTCTGTTGTTTTACCAAACACAGGTCAGCCGGTCATCCATCTCATTGCTGCTTGCCAGATCTTGCTGTGTGCAAAATCACTGTGACATATATCTAGACCACAGCAGTGACTGAAAGTCAAGGTAATTCGCTGTTTATGAAGTTTCTGAGAAATGTGAAGAGATTCTGTATAAATGTGAGTTCCTCGTTCTTTTTTGCTGTGCAGTGGTCATTTTTCATTCTAAGCCTCAGATCTTTTGATAGCTTAAGTAAGGAGTCTGAGCATTAGAAGCCCAGCCATAGCTCGCGTGCTTTACATTTTTAGAATACCCAACAATTTATCTGTCAATATGAACAATAGTTGTGTTGGAGTGCATTACATCACCACTAAGGAACAATTGTGCAAGTTATCCAAAACTATGATTATATTCTTCAAGCAAAAGAAATCTCACTCCGCTGTGAAAACCTAGTGTATACTTAAATCACCTCCGCAAACCCAAAAATGCTTCTTTTCTGTGATAGCCACCTAGATAACTTTTATTGTCAATAAAATGAGGCATGTGATCAAATTAAGGTGTTTAAGATGATTAAAGGGTTTGAGAGGGTAGATAGAGAGAAACTATTTCCTCTGGCGGGGCAAATCCAGAACAAAGGGGGCAGAACCTTAAAATTAGAGCCAGGCCGTTCAGGGGTAATGTCAGGAAACACCTCTCCACACAAAGGGCAGTGGAAATCAGGAACTCCCTCCCCCAAAAAGCTGTTGAGGCTGGGGGACCAATGAAACTTTCAAAACTGAGACTGATAGATTTTTGTTGGGTAAGGGTATTAAGGGATATGGAAACAAGGTGGGTAAATAGAGTTAAGATACTGATCAGCCATGATCTACTTGAATGGTGGAACAGGCTTGAGGGGCTGAATGGCCTCCTCCTGCTCCTATGTTCCTGTGTTAGTGTTGGGAAATAGAACAATTTCCATTCTCTGGCCCTCCCCTCCTTTGGGGATGGGTCTTGTGTGGAGCAAAACTTCTTCCCACACCATAGATGTGCCCCTGACCCCATTCCACATCCGGGAGTCAAAGGCATTTGAATATTGCAGTCAGGCACCCACATCACTTTCAGTGCAGCAAGAGCACTTGTCTCAGGTGCGGGGAGAGGGGATTTGCAGGGGCACCCGGACACAGGGAATGCTGGTCTGTGGAAGATAAAAAAATAAAGTAAGCTCCTGGTACAGGAACCCCTTGCACCCAGTGTTTCTGGGGTGCAATTTACACCCAAATTTTCTGTCAATCCTAATAGCATACGCTGAAACGTAACAATCAGCGTAAGCGAGCGCAAAGTGTCGGGGCCTGGATGTAACATAATTACGAGCATACGCCCAAGTTTCCTCGCACTTTTAAGCTGGGTATTTGCTTTATGCTCCACCTTAAATCTGTGTCCTCTGGTTCTCGACCCTTCCACCAATGGGAACAGTTTCTCTCTATCTACTCTGTCCAGACCCCTCATGATTTTGAACACCTCTATTAAATCTCCTCTCAACCTTCTCTGCTCCAAGGAGAACAATCCCAGCTTCTCCAGTCTATCCACGTAACTGAAGTCCCAAATCCCTGGAATCATTCCAGTAAATCTTTTCTGCACCCTCTCTAAGGCCTTCACATCCTTCCTAAAGTGCGGTGCCCAGAATTGGACACAATACTCCAGTTGGGGCCGAACCAGTGTTTTATACAGGCTCATCATAATCTCCACACTTTTGTACTCTATACCTCTATTTATGAAGCCCAGGATCCCGTAAGCCTTTTTAACTGCTTTCTCAACCTGCCCTGCCACCTTCAATGATTTGTGCACACTACCCCCAGGTCTGTCTGTTCGAGCCCCCCCCTTTAGGATTGTACCCTTACGTTTATATTGCCTCTCCTCATTCTTTCTACCAAAATGTATCACTTCACACTTTTCTGTGTTAAATTTCATCTGCCATGTGTCCGCCCATTTCACCAACCTGTCTATGTCTTCCTGAAGTCTGCACATTTTGAAATTGGGCCCTGTACACCCACGTCCAAGTCATTAATATATATCAAGAAAAGCAGTGGTCCTAGAACCGAGCCCTGGGGAACACCACTGTGTACCTTCCTCATGTCCGAAAAAACAACCGTTCACCACTACTCTCTGTTTCCTGTCACTTAGGCAATTCTGATAGACGTGTTCAGAATTGTGAGAGGTTTTGATAAGAAAATAGGGGAAAGCATTATTTGCACTGGTCAGTAAGTCGATAACTAGAGGGCTGGAGAGATTGTTTTAATGCGGAGAGTGTTGTTTGGACATAAAAGGGAAAAAAAGACTTGCATTTCTCCAGCGCCTTTCACGACCACAGGACGTCCCAAAGTGTTTTACAGCCAATGAAGTACTTTTGAAGTGCAGTCACTGTTGTAATGTGGGAAACGCGGCAGCCAATTTGCGCACAGCAAGCTCCCACAAACAGCAATGTGATAATGACCAGACAATCTGTTTTAGTGATGTTGATTGAGGGATAAATATTGGCCCCAGGACACCGGGGAGAACTCCCCTGCTCTTCTTCAAAATATTGCCGTGGGATCTGTTACATCCACCTGAGAGAGCAGACTGGGCCTCGGTTTAACATCTGATCCGAAAGACGGCACCTCTGACAGTGCCGCACTCCCTCAGCACTGCACTGGAGTGTCAGACTAGATTTTGTGCTCAATTCTCTGAAGTGGACTTGAACCCACAACCTTCATGACTCACTGTCAAGGGTGCCACCCACTGAACTACAGCTGACACTCTTAGACATAAATCTGCAGCACTTGAGATGAGATTGATCAGGACTACACTCGACTTTGTCAATGGAACTGAGAGGCTCGTTCATTCACAGAGCTCGGACAGGCACACTGAGATAATCAGCTTCCTTCAGTGCTGTCAAATTCAATGATTCTGTAAAGGAACATTTCAGATTAAACATTAAATGCACCTTAGTGACAGAATAATACAATGTGCAGTACATAGTGTAACACCCTGTCAGCATAAAATAGCAAATCACCCGCCTCACTGTGAGCATTGCCACAGGAGATCCGATAGCAGTTAAAGTTAATAAAATTGTTACATTTGCTATACTTTATCATATCGAGAATCTTACGGTGAAGGGCCAAGACCCAACACATTGGAAATGGGTTTCAAATTGCTACTAAATCATATACTTTGGGAAAATGAATTGTTAGTCACACCTGTTGCACGATTCTGACCGTGTGCGGTGGCCTCAGGTTCATTGGCCCAGACACTCAGTCGGGCTGAAGCTGTGATCTGCCATTCACTGCCATTAGACATAAATATGAAACGCGTGAGGTGAGATACAAGAGTACTACACTCTGTTTTACTTTGTCAAAAGTGTGCACAGAGATTATGAAAGGTGATAGCTTTCAGCTGAGACAGGAACAAAGAGCGAATGGGGCAATACCCGAGCTCTGTAATGGCCTCATACTTCACTATCATACAACATAGAACCACAGAATCGTACAGCACAGGAGGCCACTCGGCCCATCGTGCCTGTGCCGGCTCTTTGAAAGAACTCTCCAATTAGCTCCACTCCCCCCTGCTCTTTGCCCAAAGCCCTGCAAAATGTCCCTTTTCGAGTATTTATCCAATTCCTTTTTGAAAGTTACTATTGAATCTGCTTCCACCGCCACTTCAGGCAGCGCGTTCCAGATCACAACAATTCAATGCATAAACAAATTCTTCTCATCTCCCCACTGGTTCTTTAGCTTAAATCTGTGTCCTCTGGTTACTGTCCCTCCTGACAGTGGAAACAGTTTATCCATATTTACTCTATCAAAACCCTTTATAATTTTGATCACCTCTATTAAATCGCCCCTTAACCTTCTCTGCTCTAAGGAGAATAATCTCAGTTTATCTAGTCTCTCCAGATAAGTGAAGTCCCTCAACCCTGGTATAATTCTAGTAAATCCTATCTGCACCCTCTCCAAAGCCTTGACAACTTTCCTAAAGTGTGGTGCCCGTAATTGGATACAGATACTGCTCATTCCAGCAATACAGCCATTAACACATAACAACACCAACTTGCATGTTGAAGAAGAGCAGGGGGGTTCTCCCAGTGACCTGGTCAACGGTTACCCCTCAACCAACGGCAAAAACAGAGGATCTGGTCATTTATTTCATTGCTGTGTGTGGGAGCTTGCTGTGCACAAATTGGCTGCTGAGTTTCCTACATCACAACAGTGACTACACTTCTAAAGTATTTCATTGGCTGGAATGCACTTTGGCACGTCCTGAGGTCGTGAGAGGCGCTATATAAATGCAAGTTCTTTCATTGCTCCTGCAACAAGAGCAGGTCAGAGGCTGGGTATTCTGCGGCGAGTGTCTCACCTCCTGACTCCCCAAAGCCTTTCCACCATCTACAAGGCACAAGTAAGGAGTGTGATGGAATACTCTCCACTTGCCTGGATGAGTGCAGCTCCAGCAACACTCAAGAAGCTCGACACCATCCAGGACAAAGCAGCCCGCTTGATTGGCACCCCATCCACCACCTTAAACATTCACTCCCTCCACCACCAGCGCACCGTGGCTGCAGTTTGTACCATCTACAAGATGCACTGCAGCAACTCGCCAAGGCTTCTTCGGCAGCACCTCCCAAACCCGCAACCTCTACCACCTAGAAGGACAAGGGCAGCAGGCGCATGGGAACACCACCACCTCCAAGTTTCCCTCCAAGTCACACACCATCCTGACTTAGAAGTATATCGGCCGATCATTCATCGTCGCTGGGTCAAAATCCTGGAACTCCCTCCCTAACAGCACTGTGGGAGCACCTTCACCACACTGCAGCAGATTTTTTTTATTCGCTTATAGGATGTGGGCGCCGCTGGCAAGGCCAGCATTTATTGCCCATCTCTAGTTGCCCTCGAGAAGGTGGTGGTGAGCCGCCGCCTTGAACCGCTGCAGTCCGTGTGATGAAGGTGCTCCCACAGTGCTGTTAGGGAGGGAGTTCCAGGATTTTGACCCAGTGACGATGAAGGATCGGCGATACTCTTCTAAGTCAGGATGATGAGTGACTTGGAGGGGAGCTTGGAGGTGGGCCACCACCACCTTCTCAAGGGCAATTAGGGATGGGCAATAAATGCCGGCCTTGCCCGCAACGCCCATATCCCATAACCAAATGTTTTTCAATGTAGAAAATTGCCCCAAGTTTAGTGTACAGATTCTGTAAGAATGAATGTGGTGCAATTTCTGAAGTTTAGGATTCTATGTAGTTCTATTTAACAGCCAATAAATGTAGTGTTGAGATACCACGGCAAACGTGGGAGTCGAGACCAGAGTTAGTGAAACACAACTACTTTAATCAACCTCATGGCAAAGAGGAAGTGGAAAAGCCCGCGCAACCACTTAAATACTCCCCAGACAGGAAGTGCTCCCGGCAGCCTGTCCCTGCGGGAAACAAGTTGCTGGAGGAAAGGGCCCCCGGCTGGGGGCGTCTGCTTAAACTGTCCGTGCCGCCGTGAGCGGATTATGTCCAGTGGTGGCGTGTCGCCACAGAGCTCCCCCCAGAATCCGCTTAGGAGGAGTGGATGAGTCGTGACGGTGGCCTGATGGTTCTGCCGGAGCAGCTCTGAGTGGCCGCCGGTCTAGCTGGTGGGGCCAGGTAGTTCGCCGCCGGCTGTGCTGGCTTGCTGGCGGGACGGCCTCTAGTTGGAGGTCGGGCCATGGGGACCTGTTCCCCTGGTTCTGTGTGTGCTGGTTTGAGCCGGTCGATGGAGACTGTGTCGACCCTGTCGCCGAGTCGCAGCTTGAAGACCTTGTCCCCGGTTTGTAGTACCTCATACGGTCCGTCGTACGGGGGTCGCAGGGGTCCGCGGTGCGCGTCGTGTCGCACGAAGACGAAGCGTGCCTGCTGTAAGTTTGGCGGGACGTGAGGTGCGAGTTCGCCGTGTCGGTTGACCGGAAGTGGGGCGAACTGTTGAGCGGAAGAGAAAGAGTTGAGCCGCTGCTGTTCGGCCGACCAAGGCGTGGTAGCCTCCGGAAGGAATTCGCCTGGGACGCGCAGCGGTTGTCCGTAGACTAACTCCGCTGCCGAGGACTGGAGGTCTTCCTTGACCGCGGTGCGTAGGCTTAGTAGCACCCACGGTAGGCGGTCAGTCCAGGTACTGTCCTGCAGGCCGGCGCGGAGTGAGGCCTTGAGTGACCTGTGGAAGCGTTCACACAGCCCGTTGGCCTGCGGGTGGTACGCCGTGGTTCGGTGGAGCGTCACCCCGAGGTTGCGTGCTGTGGCCGTCCAGAGTTCGGAGGTGAACTGGGCGCCTCTGTCGGAGGTTATGTCGGCTGGTACGCCGAACCTTGCAACCCAGGTGTTAACGAACGCCCTGGCGAAGTCGGCTGTGGTGGTGGAGGTCAGCGGCACTGCCTCAGGCCAGCGTGTGTAGCGGTCAACCATCGTGAGGAGATAAGTTTGGCCTTGCGATGGCGGCAGAGGACCGACGATGTCGACGTGTACGTGGTTGAAGCGGCGGCTGGGTACCTCAAAGTCTCCCAGGGGTGCTTTTGTGTGTAGCTGTACCTTAGCCCGTTGGCAGGCGAGGCAGGAGGTGGCCCAAGTCCGAACATCTTTGCTGAGGCCGCGCCAGACGAAACGCTGGGAGAGGAGTTTGACGGATGCGCGGGCACCCAGATGGGAGAGCGCGTGTAGCGCGTCGAAGATGCGGCGCCGCCAGGTTGCAGGGACGACCGGCCTGGGTTGGCCGAGTGAGACGTCGCAAGTGACTGCCGTGGCTTCGGGCCCATGTGCGACCTTGGCTAGGCGTAGCCCTGGCAGGCAGGTAGCCGCCGAGAGGAGGTCTGGGTCCGTGAGCTGGGCCGCTGCTAGTTGCGCGTAGTCGACCGTGAGGTGATTCACGCAGATGGCGGGGCGGGAAAGGCAGTCGGCGACAACATTGTCTCTGCCGGAGACGTGCTGGATGTCCGTAGTAAACTCGGACACGGCCGCGAGCTGGCGTTGCTGCCCAGCGGACCAGTTTTCGGTGTGCTTGGCCATCGCATGTGTGAGCGGCTTGTGGTCCACGTACGCGGTGAAGGGGCGGCCCTCCAGGAGGAACCTGAAATGGCGGACCGACAGGTGGAGCGCGAGAAGCTCGCGGTCGAAAGTAGAGTATTTGACCTCCGGGGGGCGCAGTTGGCGGCTGTAGAAGGCAAGTGGCTGCCACGCGCCATTGACCCACTGCTCGAACACGGCTCCGACCGCGTGGTCGGAGGCGTCGGTGGTGAGCGCGACCCGGGCATCGGCCCTCGGGTGCGCGAGCAGGGTGGCGTCGGCGAGCGCATTTTTGGTGGCGTCGAAGGCGGCTGACGTGTTAGTGGTCCAGGCTACGGCCATCTTGCCGGATTTACCTCGGAGGGAGTTGTATAGGGGCTTCATGAGGGCTGCAGCTCTGGGGATGAACCTGTTGTAGAAGTTCACCATCCCGAGGAACTCCTGGAGGCCCTTGATGGTTGTGGGGCGGGGGAATTGCTGGACGGCCTACACCTTGTTGGGCAGGGGGACGGCCCCAGCAGGGGTGATGTGGTGACCGAGAAAATCGATCTCGGTTAGGCCGAATTGGCACTTCGCCGGGCTGAGGATGAGCCCGTGTTGGGCTAGGCGCCCGAACAGGATGCGAATGTGTTCAAGGTGTTCCTGTTGGGAGGAGCTGGCCACGAGAATGTCGTCTAGATAGACGAATAGGAAGTTCAAGTCCCGGAGGACGGAGTCCATAAGGCGCTGGAAAGCCTGGGCTGCATTCTTGAGGCCGAAGGGCATCCTCAGGAACTCGAACAGGCTGAATGGGGTGATGACGGCCGTTTTGGGGATGTCCGCGGGGTGTACGGGGACTTGGTGGTAACCGCGCACCAGGTCGACCTTGGAAAAGACGGTTCATCCGGCCAGTCGGGCCGAGAAGTCCTGGATGTGCGGCACCGGGTATCGGTCGGGGGTGGTGGCGTCGTTGAGGCGGCGGTAGTCCCCGCAAGGGCGCCAGCCTCCGCCGGGCTTGGGGGCGATGTGGAGGGGCGAGGCCCAAGGGCTGCTGGAGCGGCGGATGATGCCGAGTTGTTCCATGTTGGTAAACTCGGCCCGCGCGATTTCCAGCTTGGCCGGGTTGAGTCTGCGGGCGTGGGCAGAAACCGGGGGGCCGGTGGTGGGGATATAGTGCTCCACACCGTGTTTGGCGGCTTTGGCCGAAAAGGTCGGGTTAGTGAGGGCGGGAAACTCAGCTAGGAGTGCCGAGTAGTCGTCCGTGGCTCTGGCGAGGCAGTAGGTCGTCAGGCCGGCCGAACGGGCCGGGGTGAATGCGCCAGGGATGGGGGCCATAGTGTTGATGTCGATGAGGCGGTGCCTCGGAATGTCGACAAGGAGGCCGTGGGCACGTAGGAAGTCGGCACCGATGAGTGGGCAGAGGACCTTGGCTGTGAGGAACTCCCAGCGGTAGCGGCGGCCTGCGAGGTCGAGCGTGACCATGCGGGTGCCGTATGTGCGGATGTCAGAGCCATTGGCTGCGGCCAGCGTGATACCCCGTGCACCGCGTTGGATTTCGAGGGCGGAGGCGGGGGTGATGCTGTGCTGGGCCCCTGTGTCGCACAGAAATCGGCGGTTGGTGCTGTCGTCGGTGACGTACAGTAGAGGCCCCTTTTGCCCCGCGGCCATCGTGGGGGCCGGTGCGGCGGGGGGGGGGTTTGAAAGTGCATGGTGGCGTGCAGCGTTGGGCCCTAGTGCCAAAACGGGTGTGGTAGTAGCAGTGACCCGGAGTGGTAGGGCGGTCGGGCCTAGTGGGCCGGGAAGACCGCGTGGTCGTTGCCGTGAGGTCGGGCGCGACGTCGCGGGCGGACTGCGCAGAGAGCAGCCGGTCGGCCTTTTCGGCTATCTCATTCAGGTCCGTGGAGCCAGATTCCACAATGAGCGGGCGGATGCTGGCGGGGAGCTGCCGAATGAAAAGCGTGCGAAAGAGGGCGCCGGTGTTTTTGTCGTCCGAGAGGGACAGCATGTGGGAAAGCAGAACCGACGGTGAAGCGTCACCAAGGCCGGGGAGGTCGAGGAGTTGGCAGTTGCGCTGGTAAGAGGACGTTTGAAATTTTTTAAGGAGCGCAGCCTTCAGATATTCGTACTTGCCTTCCACTGGTGGCTCCTGCAGCGCTGCCCAAACCTTGGGGACTGTGGCGTAGGTGAGAGAGGTGACGAGGTAGTCGTACTTCATGGCGTCGACTGTAATGTTTTTCAGCCGGAATCTGGACTCGGCTTGAACAAACCAGGTTTCGGCCAGGTTCTCCCAAAAGTCCGGTAGTTTAACCGTGACTGCGTTTGTATCCGCCATGCTAGTTTAGGATTCGTCCTGAGCGTCGGGGTCACCAGTGTTGAGATACCGCGGCAAACGTGGGAGTCGAGACCAGAGTTAGTGAAACACAACTGCTTTAATCAACCTCATGGCAAAGAGGAAGTGGAAAAGCCCGCGCAACCACTTAAATACTCCCCAGACAGGAAGTGCTCCCGGCAGCCTGTCCCTGCGGGAAACAAGTTGCTGGAGGAAAGGGCCCCCGGCTGGGGGCATCTGCTTAAACTGTCCGTGCTGCCGTGAGCGGATTATGTCCAGTGGTGGCGTGTCGCCACAGTAGGATCTTTTAATAAAGTATCTGCTAATCATATTTACAGTTCACAACTGAAGTTTTTAAATTGATGTAAGGCAGAGCTTGCTTCATTAACATGGATCCAATAACATTGCCTCGTGACTGAGCTGTCAATTACACTTACCCTGCAAGACTTTCTCCAATAGGCTGAGATGAATCATTCTGCAATCAGGCCCTGGTGTACAATGAATAAAGCTTTAATTTTCTTTTAGTAATTGAGGTGGCAGTACATTGAATTAATCGCAAGTGCTCATTCCACTCCAACAGTGCATGGCTAGGGGTAGTTTTGGTAAGTTCCATAGCTCAACATAGGAACGTAGGAACAGGAGGAGGCCATTCAGCCCCTCGAGCCTGTTCCGCCCTTCAATGAGATCATGGCTGATCTGCGACCTAACTCCATATACCTGCCTTTGGCCCATATCCCTTAATACCTTTGGTTAACAAAAATCTATCAATCTCTGATTTAAAATTAACAATTGATCTAGCATCAATTGCTGTTTGCGGAAGAGAGTTCCAAACTTCTACCACCCTTTGTGTGTAGAAGTGTTTCCTAATTTCACTCCTGAAAGGTCTGGCTCTAATTTTTAGACTATACCCCCAGTCCTAGAATCCCCAACCAGTGGAGGTAGTTTCTCTCTATCTACCCTATCTTAATATCCTGAAAACTTTGATCCGATCACCCCTTAACCTTGTAAATCCCAGGGAATACAAGCCAACATTATGGTCTGGACTGAAATCGGAAGCACCTGGTTTAAGTATTATTCCTCTGACCAGACAGATAACAAGATTGAGAAATGTAAGAGAAAGGGATTATACTCACAAACAGTTTTAATTTTTAAATTAAAGGCCAGCGGCTTGGCACATGTGTCCACCCGTTTCTGAGGCTTTGAAGCCAAACTTTAAGCTCATGAAGAGTGATGGGGGTGAAATTCCCCTTGTTTGCGCTGATGGGAGATACTAATGGGCGCGAATGGCTTTGCGCCCCCGAGGCGATAACCACGCCTCCCGTGACATTCGGCGGGAGGTTAGCGGCGGCGCTACCGGTTTTCGCCCCGATCTTCTGTGCCCGGAGATCATGATGTCATCTCTGGGCACATCGCCCTGTTAGCGATTCCGATATAAAATTCCCGTTTTTCACCTGCCTGTGTGTCTGTTTTTTAGCGACAGGCTTGGCAGGCGTTTTCCAGTCGGGAGGCCTGTGGAGGAACGCTGTTTAAAGGCGTCCACTCCCGGTTGTTGTTTGTGTCGGCCCGGGACACGGAACTCTTTGCTGCTCAGAAGCAAAGAGCCCTTTTGATTATTGGAAGCGCTTTTGAGATTTCAGAGTTTGCTGCTGAATAAGGAATCGTCATTTGCACTAGGGTGTGATTTGTTGGTTATTAGGCAGTTCTTCTCAGAGCAATGAAAGGGTCTGCAGTCTGTGTCTGTTCCCCTCGGAGCAAGCAAAGCTACAAATGAGCATCTGGTGAATGATCGGACCTCCCCTTTAAGAGCTGGAAAGAAGCAGAGCGAGCGACCAAATCTGTTTGGAACTCACCTGAAATTCGGCAGCTCTCTGGAGTTAGCGCCCCTGTAACTGAGGACATTAGCGCTTGATTTAACGCCCCTCTCCCTCCTGGGGTGAGGTCAGGGAATTTAGCTGAGGTTCAGAATCATTAGCGCCAGGCGCTAACTTTTCAAACTTTTTGCAGTTAGCGCCCCAAATGGCCCTCTTGGGGAACTTCGCCCCCGATGTGTTTTGATAGGTGATGGATAACAAAAACTACGGCCTGATAAGAGTATTTATTCTACCACTTTCCAAAGGCGAGCCGATCATGTGTGGGCGGTGATAGAGGTCGTAGGCTGAAACAGTTACAGGGGTAAAATAAAAAGAGAAAATGCTGGAAATACTCGGCAGGTCAGGCAGCATCAGTGGAGCGAGAAACAGAGTTAACGGGGTCGATTTTCCTGAAGCTGTCGGGAAGAAGGCGGGACTACAACTTTCGGGGTTTAGTCCCGCCCACTTCGACATCCGGCCAATCTGCGCAATTTTCCCTTGATTGACCTTGTTAAGCCCGCCCAGCGGGCTCAGCAGGCCAATTAAGGGCCACCCGGCAACAGGTGACGTCACAGACTGCAATTTCATCTGTCAAGAGTTCTTGACAGATGAAATATCAGTGTTTCACTGCTGTTTGAAGCTGTCAAACACTGACAGCCTGATTTCTAAGCTGAGTCCTTCTGCACAGGCTCCGTTAGAACTCTCAGCAGCACTCAAAGCTGCAGGCTGTCACTTTTCACAGATCGCAGCCGTTCAGCTTTAAGTGCCGGCTGAGTGATGGGCTCCCGACGGCTACAGGAAGAAAGGCTGTGAAGGTAAGTACAGGTAAGTAAAAGTTCTTTACACACTTTAGACACACAAAACACACTTACCTTTGCACTCATGCACCCATCACTCACCTGAGCACCGACATCACGACCCCTCCAACACCTTCAACCCGACGGCCCGCCTGCTCTAACCTGGCGTGGTTTGGACCCCTCAAAATAGGGATTAGGCTAAAAACTGCCTGTTAGCTACCTGTTAACAGGCAGCTAATTGGCACTAATCACTTCCCGCCTGGTTTCGGCGGGTCCCAGTGCGGGGCAGGTACCCGCCGCCCCCGAAACTTGTGTGGGGCGGGGGTTTGGGCGGGATGGTGTCAGGACCCCCAAATTCGGGATTTTCCCCCCCACACACCTGAAACCCCACCTGACGGCTCCAGGAAAATCGACCCCAACATTTCAGTGCAATGACCTTTCTCTGTTTGACCTCTGGGTGCCCTCCAATTACACTCTCGTCCGTAGGGAATGAGAACTTGCCTACAGGAGTGGGTTTTGGTGCGAAGCACAAGGAAAGTATCTGAAGGAAAACAACAACAACCACTTTAGTGGGAATGAGGTCAAGGGAGAAGGAGGCGGGTCTCATGGGCAAGAAGCGTTCGGCGGGGGGGAGGGGGGGCATGAGGGGATAGAGGAGAGAAACTAGTATCAGTAATGGACCATGAAGCTACTGGATTGTCATAAAAATCACCACCACCTTCTCGAGGGCAGTTAGGGATGGGCAATAACTGCTGGCCTCGCCGGGGACGCCCACACCCCACAAACAAATTTTAAATATGATGCGGGGCCAGGGCTAGGGCAGGGGAGGTTTGGCAAGGGGAAGGGGGGGGGGAAGCAGCAGAGGCAGCTGAAGGGATGGACTCGATGTCAGTGACAAAGCAGTCCATGAGCTGCTCCTACTCGTTGTTGGAGGTGAGGGTGGAGAGGACAGGGCGGAAAGGGATCTGAAAACAGAACAGTTGCATTCAAATTCTTCTTGATTGAAACACAGACCTTCAGCCTATCCGTTTCTCATGGCACCTGCGATTGTTTTAACTAATCAATGTCTGTTATTGAATTACTTTTTCATTGAAATACTAATTTTTTTACCCTGTTTTGTTTAGCGGTTTGCTTGAATTAATTGTAAAGTTTTGTTAATGAAACCATGATTGCTGTATTGCTCTATAAAGAGAACATTATTGCCGCTGGTTGCACTGGCAGTGATTTATAAATAAGAAGCCTAATAGTCCACGACATGAGTCAAAGACTCGCACTGCCGACTACAATTGAAGCACCCCATTGGCTGCACTCAATTAAGTGCTTTAAAATCAGAATGCGCTGTTGGATTGCAAAATTAGGCCTGTAAACCGAAGTCTGAATCCTCTGGTCTCTAATACATAAACCATTAGGCTGTAATACTAGAAATCATATTTAAAGGATGATTAACTTTACATTATTGCGATATATATGTATTAAAAGCGTACATGTAGCATTTAGATAGCTGCAAAGCATGATGGGATGCTTGACCATTATATTAACTCTTTTTAACCAGTACTGTAGACTAGCTGACCAAAGCAGATTCGCCAGACTGCGGGCCGCCACCCCACGTATCTCCAAACACTCTGGAACGTTGTTATCAGCTTCACAGAAGCAGCGTTCAACATAGCTTGCTCTTCTAAGAGGTAAGGACACTAGCCACAGAATATGTGGCTTTTTAGTTTGTTTGCTCGATGGTTAGGGGAGACACATGTCCTTTTGGAGTTACAAACCTTCAGGCACTGGCTCCTACTGTAGAATTGGGCTATACAACATTTATAGGAGAAGTCTCTAAAATCCCACGACAAGTTGTGGCCACCAAGTTAACACTAAAAGGAATCAACCATTTCTGACAATCCTTGCTTCGGAATGTTTGCTCGAAGCTCGAGCTGACATTGTTTATCCCAACAAGCTTTTCTCGAGAGATTAATGAAGTAACTGCGCATCTCCAGGGGTGATCAGCATGGTTGCGGCCTTGCTGAAAGCTAATTTGTGGAGTCTTAGGGGTCGATTTTCATTGACCTGTGGAGTCGGGATTGGAGGCGTGCGGGGGGTTAAAGTCCCGAATTTGGGGGTCCCGACACCATCCCGCTCCCAACCCGCCTCCATGTAAGTTTCAAAGGAGGCGGGTACCCGCCCCACACTGGGACTCGCCGACCCGAGGCGGGAAGGGATTAGTGCCAATTAACTGCCTGTTAACAGGTAGTTAACTGGCAGTTTTTAGCCTAATCCCTATTTTAAAGCTTGAAGTGTGGGATTCCCGATGGCTCCAAACCACGCCAAGTTAGAGGAGTCGGGCCGTCGGGTTGAAGGACTTGGAGGGGTCGAGATGTCGGTGTTCAGGTGAGTGATGGGTTAATGAGTGCAAAGGTAAGTGTGTTTGGTGTGTCTAAAGTGTGTAAAGAAGTTTAAATTACCTGTACTTACCTTTTCAGCCTTCCTTCCTCTAGATATTGGGAGTCCATCATCTAACCGGCACAGAAAGCAGAATGGCTGCGAACTGTCAAAAGCCTGCAGCTTTCTGTGCCGGTGAGATTTCTAACTGAGTCTGTGTAGAAGGACTCAGGTTAGAAGTAAGACTGTCAGTGTTTGACAGCTTCAAACAGCTGTGAAACGCTGATATTTCATCTGTCAAAACGTCTTGACAGATGAAATTTCAGTCTGTGACGTCACCTGTTGCCAGGTGGCCCTTAATTGGCCTGCTGAGCCTGCTGGGCGGGCTCAACAAGGTCAATCAAGTTAAAATCGCGTGGATTGGCCGCATCTCGATGGAGGCAGGACTACAACCCCGAAAGTTATAGTCCCGCCACCTTCCCGACTTCTGAATGAAAATCGCCCCCTTAATGTCTGGAAACTATGTGCTTACTGATAAGAAGTAACTACAACTAGTGTGAGATGTTTAGTGTCACAGGACACCTCAAGGCGGGCCCTGACAGTTGAGTGACAACCACGTCAACCAATAAGAGAGTAACTGTAGTGACGCTGATTGTACATGTACGCCCACATTTTGTAACCGGTGGGCGTTACCTATTAAAAGGTATAAACATGCTTGTATTGCTGGTTTTCCTTTGAGAGTTAGGTGCAAGCTTGAGGAAGCTAGTCTCTCTCCCTTTGTGCACAAGGCCTCCCGGCTGTTTTCTAATAAACTTTAACTTTATCAGCAGTTCCGTCTCTCTGTCTGGTTTTGCTCCGAAAATTCTAGTCTAACAGCAACTTTTGCTCATTTCGGTGGAAGAAACAGCCAAGTGTTCTTTCTGCTTGGTGAAGTTAATTACCATTTTTATTTTGACTGCAGTGAAATCCAAAGACTGCTGACCATGGAATGAAGTCACCCTCAATTGTTTGTATCATGCAGCACCCACAGTTGAGAAGTGTACTCAAGTTTTGGTCTCCTTATTTAAGGAGGGATATACTTGCATTAGAGGCTGTTCAGAGAAGGTTCATGAGGTTGATTCCTGGGATGAAGGGGTTGTCTTATGAGGAAAGGTTAAGCAGGTTGGGCCTATACTCATTGGAGTTTAGAAGAATGAGAGGAGATCTTAATGAAACATATAAGATTCTGAGGGGGCTTGACAGGGTAGATGAAGAGAGGATGTTTCCCCTTGTTGGGGTATCTAGAACTAGGGGGCATATTCTCAGGATAAGGGGTCGCCCATTTAAAATGGAGATGAGGAGGAATTTCTTCTCTCAGAGGGTCGTGAATCTTTGGAATTCTCTACCCCAGAGAGCTGTGGAGGCGGAGTCACTGAATATATTCAAGGTGGAGATAGACAGATTTTTGAGCTACAGGGGAATCAAGGGTTATAGGGAGCGGGCAGGGAAGTGGCATTGAGGCCAAGATCAGATCAACCATGATCGCATTGAATGGCAGAGCAGGCTCGAGGGGCCGAATGGGCTACTCCTGCTTCTATTTCTTATTGTTGTTATTGATGTGCCTCAATAAATCCGAGACTCGATGTTAGCGAAACAAAACAAGGCTTTTATTGACTTAGAAGGTAACACACAGAGGAGAATGTATCTTCCATCCAGAGGTCTGCCGTACTGGATGTGCTGCAGGCTGGGCCAGCTTACATAGGAGCCAGGTATGGGCGGAGCCCTACACACAGTACAATACAATGGAAATGAAACTGAAACCAACCACAGTCACAGGCAGAGAAATACTGATGAGTGATGAATGGAATATTTCATCACAGTTATTATTGTTGTTTTGTTCTTATGTACTCCTTGCAGACTCCGTGCAAAAGTTTCTGACTATTTTATTAAGAAAACTTGAATAATGACCAAAGTGCACACAGGCACACACACACGCACGCACACACACACACACATGCACACACACACACGCGCACACACACACACGCGCACACACACGCACGCACGCACACACACGCACACACACACACGCACACACGCGGGCACACATACACACACGCGCACACACGCACACACACATGCACACACGCACACATGCACACACACACACACACGTGCGCACACACACGCGCACACACACACACACGCACACACGCACACACACACACTCACACACACTCACACACACTCACACACACTCACACACACACGAGTGCTCTGAATCTCTGCGCTTTGTTTCTTGTGCTGCTGTTACTAGATGAGGCCATTGCTTTCTATATTATAATGGCCCAGAAATTCGGGTCTCCACGGGTGAGTACACACGGGGTACTCACGCGTAGGCCCGATGGAAGTGCCGGTTTCCTGCATGCACTGCGCATGCGTGGGAAACCAGCACTTCCGTTCCCCTAAACGAAGGGGTTCAGAGGTCGAACGTGTGCGCGGGAGGGGCTGCGCGTGCGCATCGAACTTCGGTCTTTTTTACAGGTTTTCCCAGGAAGGTAAGCCTGCAGAATTTAGAAATGTAAAAACCAGGCGTAAGGCCTGCTTAATTAAAATTAAAACATTTTTTCCACAGGTTTATTATTTTTAAATACTTTAAAGCAAGGTAAGTTTATTTTTAGCCCCGTTAGAAAATAAAATTATTTTTTTCAAAAATTTAAATTATTGTTTAAAATAGTTATTTCATGTAATTTATAGTTTATTTAAAAAATGTGATGTTTTTAAAAAATTTATTTGAAGATTTAGTGCTATTTTGGGGCCGTAGTATTTATAAGTCTTGACAGCTCTTCCTGTCAGACTTATGAATGGAGCATTCCCTGCTCCGATTGGCTCCCCATGGCCCACGTGATCCCAGGGGACACATCGAACTAACTGCGCCCCTGGGACACGCAAGCACTGCGCGCCGGCAGCTGGAGCAGGCCCCTGATCGGAATTCCACGGGGCCCCACAGCTCAACGGCCGGCGCGCAAGGTAAGTGCAGATCGGGGGCTTGCACCCGCGGGAAGCCCCCGACCCGAATTTCTGGGCCAATATATAATGATCTGAATGGCCTCCTTCTGTGCTGTATCATTCTATGATATTCTGCAAAGTCTGGGCACCATAGAAAATCCACGTTGAATACTTCTGTAAAATTCAATGGCTCCCTTTCATTTCACAGAGTTTCAGGGGCTCTGCACAAAACTGTCCCCTGTGAAAAACATCCAGCCCTGGATAGCGAAGTCTTCACGGTATCTTTACTGCATTTGTGCAGATCCCACTGGTCTAAGAGCTGGCAGGAGCTGTGTGACAAAGAGCACAGGTCGGCAATACAAGTAAACACATATTTAAGTCTCTGAAATCCAGCTCCTCTGTGAAAACCTGAATTAGCAATGACAATGGAGGGGAATTTATTAATGGATTTAGACGGTGCTGGGAAAAATAATGGTTTTCAAGAGCCAAAGGACAGCGTGGCTTTAAACACAGCTGGTAAACAGAGGGAAGGCTTCGTTCACTGTAGCTGATGAGGAGAAAGAAATGGCCACCTCCTGGGCTCGCTATAAATGAGCTGCAATTCAGGATGATTGAATCAGGTCTGTAGAACAGCCCCTGCTGCTTTCAGTCCTGCTCCACAAGTGAGTTCCTTCTACTTTTGCTAGTGTTATCACAGGGGGTAACATCATACAGATAGTGGGTGAAATGCCACATCTCACCACACACTTACTTAATCATTCCCAAACTCGTTTTCACATATTCATGTGCAGCTTCTAGAATTTCAAGTCAGGTGTTGTGTGTGTGAGCGGCAACCTGCATTTTCAATTAGTCTGTGCAGAGTGTAGCGATAACTCTAAAGGATGCAATAGCACTTACTTATTCGAGGTCAGAGTTCTATAGTGGTTATGCTACTAGATCAGTAACCTAAAGATTATGGGCTAGATTTTCAGTTGCTTGCGCCAGCAGTTAGCGCCTTAAGAGAAGTGATTTTCGGGCGCTATGCGTGTAGCGCCCGGGCGCAGCGCAGTTTGCGCCCCGCCCCAAATTAAGTTGCCCGTTAGCGCCGGCGCAAAGTTTAGCGGCCGCCCGGATGCGCGCGCAGAAAATGACGCCACATCCTCGTGCAACGCCCTTTGGCCGCCCCGAATCCAAACTTCAGTCGGACCGCCCCATTGTGCGGCTGGCGTCCAGAGCGTTTGTAAAATGGAACGCACCACACCCTGGGGAGCGCAAATTAAAGGGCGCTCCTCCTGCACTATAAAATGCAGTCTGCATGTGTTGTGTGGAAGGCTCCAGTGTGTTGTTGTGAACGGTGTATTTATGTTTCCGGCCACCACCACCACCACCACCTCCTCCTCCTCCTCCTCCTCCTCCTCATCATCATCATCATCCGACTTGTTGCTCCCACTCTTGACCTTTCCCCCCCAGACTCTGCCTTTGAAAAAAACACATGCACCCTTCCCCTTTAAGAGCTCACTGGCACCAGAGTGTCTGCCGTGCGCTGCGCCCGAGCTCGGGTGTTGCGCTCTGCACCGCCAGCTTAGCGCCTAAAGATAGTAGTGGAACACCTCTTTTAGCGCTCCACCAACCTCTTAGGGCGAAGCCACTGAATTTCCGGCAACGGGGCGCTACTTTGGGGCGGGCGCTAACTTCGGGCGGGCGCTAAGGTTAGCGCCCCAAAACTGTCTATACTGAAAATCTAGCCCTATGAGTTCCAATCCCACCCTAGCAAGTTATGAAATTGAAAAAAATAATTCTGATCACTGGGAAGCACGGTGGCATAGTGGTTAGCACTGTTGCCTCACAGCGCCAGGGACCCAGGTTCGAATCCGGCCTCGGGCGACTGTCTGTGTGGAGTTTGCACCTTCTCCCCGTGTTTGCGTGGGTTTCCTCCGGGTGCTCCGGTTTCCTCCCACAGTCCAAAGATGTGTGGGTTAGGTTGATTGGCTATGATAAATTGACCCTTAGTGTTAGGGGGGATTAAATACGTGGGGTTACGGGGATCGGGTGGGATATGTGTCGGTGCAGGCTCGATAAGCTGAAATGGCCTCTATCTGCACTGTGGGGATTCTGTGATTCTGTGATTTGTGGGCTGGCTTGGGAGAATAAAATGATCAGATTGTTGTACTGTCCTTCAGGGAATGGAGCTTGACGTAATAAAACTCACTCCGCACTTGGTTTGAGTATAAAGCAAGGCTTTAATCAACTTGTTTCAGAACATTGAGGTCTAGTTGTACTTCACTAGTTCCTTGTCTTACAAAATGTCCCTGGAAAGCTGGGCCCATGCCTGAGTATTTATACTCCTTGGACGGCGCCACCAGCTGGCCATCCAGTGTTATTTCATGAGTAGTTTCTTGATGATGAGATTTATAACAGAGCTCACCCCCCGGCCCCATGTTGTGTGGTTCAGTCTTAGCTTATGGAACTGTACCAACAACAAAAACTTGTATTTATATAGCCCTTTTAATGCAATAAAATGTCCCAAGGTGCTTCACAATTTGACAAGAGCCACATAAGGAGATATCAGGGAGATGACCAAAAGCTTGAGTAAGAGGTAGGTTTTAAGGAGGAAAGCAAAGTGGAGAGGTTTAGGGAGGGAATTCCAGAGTTTAGGGCCCAGGCATCTGAAGGCACGGCCGCCAATGGTCGAACGATTAAAACCAGGGATGCGCAAGAGGCCAGAATTACCCCAGCAGGAATCAACCAACACCTTTCAGAAGAGGAGGGGAGAAAATTGGCAATTTGCAAAAACTATTACTTCAAGAATGCCCACCACCACTTTGCCAAGGGAACTAGGAATAGCCAATAAATTGAGCCATGCCAGTGCCACCCACAGTCCAAAGACAAATAAATAGAATGACTATTCCATCACCATCCCTCAGTATGTCCTGTCCCACCGGCAGGACAGGCCCACCAGAGGAGGCGGTACAGTTGGGAGGGAGTGGCCCTGGGAGTTCTCAACATTGACTCCGGACCCCACAAAGTCTCATGGCTTCAGGCCAAACATGGGCAAGGAAACCTCCTGCTGGTTACCACCTACCGCCCTCCCTCAGCTGATGAATCAGTACTCCTCCATGTTGAACACCACTTGGAAGAAGCACTGAGGGTAGCAAGGGCACAGAATGTACTCTGGGTGGGGGACTTCAATGACCAGCACAAAGAGTGGCTCGGTAACACCACCACTGACTGAATTGGCCGAGTCCTGAAGGACATAACTGCTAGTCTGGGCCTGCAGCAGGTGGTGAGAGAACCAACACAAGAGGAAAACCTACTAGACCTCGTCCTCACCAATCTACCTGTCGCAGATGCATCTGTCCATGACAGTATTGGTATCGGTGACCACCACACAGTCATTGTGGAGGCAAAGTCCTGTCTTCACCCTGAGGACACCCTCCACCGTGTTGTGTGGCACTACCACAGTGCTAAATGGGATAGATTCAGAACAGATCTAGCAGCTCAAAACTGGGCATCCATGAGGCACTGTGGGCCATCAGCAGCAGCAGAATTGTATTCCACCACAATCTGTAACCTCATGGCCCGGCGTATCCCTCACTCTACCATTACCATCAAGCCAGAGAACCAACCCTGGTTCAATGAGGAGGGTAGAAGAGCATGCCAGGAGCAGCACCAGGCGTACCTAAAATGAGGAGCCAACCTGAGGAAGCTGCAACACAGGACTACATGCATGCTAAACAGCAGAACCAACAACAACATGTATTTATATAGCGCCTTTAACGTAGTAAAACGTCCCAAGGCGCTTCACAGGAGTATTATGAGACAAATCAATTTGACACCGAGCTACATGAGGATAAATTAGGGCAGGTGACCAAAAGCTTGGTCAAAGAGGTAGGTTTTAAGAAGCTGAGGTAGAAGATCAGCCATGATCTTATTGAATGGCAGAGCAGACTCGATGGGCCGAATGGCATACTCCTGCTCTAGTTCTTATGTTCTTACAGAATTCTATAGTACAATTTGGAAACATAAAATCGGTTCCATTTGAGAAACGTATACCAAGAGTTGTGTACACCATGCAAGTCATGTACAATGGTGATTTGCTATGATTAACTTCTTCAATAAGGAAGGAGAAGTGTAATAGCGCCACCTGGTGACTACTGATGTATTATATAATAATAAAGCACATGGGCAGTACAGTTCTTACTGGAAGCTGATGTTGTGCAGTTGTATATATAGGTTGTGTCCCAAGATATCCCATCCATGACCATATGCAGCAAGACCTGGGCGATATTCGGTCTTGAGCTGATAAGTGGCAAGTAATATTCGCAGCACACAAGAGCCAGGCAATGACCATCGCCAACAAGCGAGAGTCTAACCACCGCCCCTTGACATTCAACAGCATTACCATCGCCAAATCCCCCACCATCAACATCCTGGGGGTCACCATTGACCAGAAACTTAACTGGACCAGTCACATAAATACTGTGGCTACAAGAGCAGGTCAGAGGCTGGGTATTCTGCGGCGAGTGTCTCACCTCCTGACTCCCCAAAGCCTTTCCACCATCTACATGGCACAAGTAAGGAGTGTGATGGAATACTCTCCACTTGCCTGGATGAGTGCAGCTCCAACAACACTCAAGAAGCTCGACACCATCCAGGACAAAGCAGCCGGCTTGATTGGCACCCCATCCACCACCTTAAACATTCACTCCCTCCACCACCGGCGTACCGTGGCTGCAGTGTGTACCATCTACAAGATGTCATGGTGTGGAGATGCCGGAGTTGGACTGGGGTGGACAAATGTAAGAAGTCACACAAAACCAGGTTATAGTCCAACAGCTTTATTTGAAATCACAAGCTTTCGGAGCGCTGCTCCTTCATCAGGTGATGAAGGAGCAGCGCTCCGAAAGCTTGTGATTTCAAATAAAGCTGTTGGACTATAACCTGGTGTTGTGTGACTTCTTACATCTACAAGATGCACTGCAGCAACTCACCAAGGCTTCTTCGGCAGCACCTCCCAAACCCGCGACCTCTACCACCTAGAAGGAAAAGGGCAGCAGGCGCATGGGAACACCACCACCTCCAAGTTCCCCTCCAAGTCACACACCATCCTGACTTGGAAGTATATCGCCGTTCCTTCATCGTCACTGGGTCAAAATCCTGGAACTCCCTCCCTAACAGCAGTGTGGGAGCACCTTCACCACACGGACTGCAGCGGTTCAAGAAGGCGGCTCACCACCACCTTCTCGAGGGCAACTAGGGATGGGCAATAAATGCTGGCCTTGCCAGCGACGCCCACATCCCATAAACGAATAAAAAAAAATGACCTGTGAAGTGCTTAGGTGGAGATCAGGAGCTGGTTAAATAGTAGGTATGATATGCATCTGAGACAAAAGCAGGCATCATGAGAGGATTCAAAGGAATAAAAGACATAAAACAAGACACATAAGGGTTTATTTTAACTTCTGGGTGATAGTGTTGAACAGGTGATACTGGATCAGACACCCATTTATATCTCTCCCGATTATCAGTTCCGTTGAGGTCAGTTAGGAGTGTTGTATAATGGGCGCCTGGTCCGATATCACCTGTATTACTCTATAGCACAAAGTTAAGATGACTCAGAGACTTAGAGAGTTGTGGAGGCTGAGTGACTCAGTTATACACTGGCCGTAACTGAGCAGTCAGGGCATCCACGAGCCTTATTGTAAGCTTTCTCAAGTTATAGGAGTTCTAGGGCTAGATTTTCAGTCGCTTGCGCCAGCAGTTAGCGCCTTAAGAGAAGTGATTTCCGGGCGC
Organism: Somniosus microcephalus; assembly: GCF_052327205.1. NCBI lineage: Eukaryota > Metazoa > Chordata > Chondrichthyes > Squaliformes > Somniosidae > Somniosus > Somniosus microcephalus. Next base: position 80,591,484 of record NC_141006.1, on the reverse strand, counting down.
TATGCGTGTAGCGCCCGGGCGCAGCGCAGTTTGTGCCCCGCCCCAAATTAAGTTGCCCGTTAGCGCCGGCGCAAAGTTTAGCGCCCGCCCGGATGCGCGCGCAGAAAATGACGTCACATCCTCGTGCAACGCCCTTTGGCCGCCCCGATTGCAAACTTCAGTCGGACCGCCCCATTGTGCGGCGGGCGGCCGGAGCGTTTGGAAAAAGGAACGCAACACAACCAGCGCGGGCCCCGGGGGGCGCTAATTAAAGGGAACGTCCTCTCCAGTATAAAGGCCAGCCTTTTTTCAGAAAACAGTCTTGTGCAACGCATTTCTGGAGACACAACAAGGAGGATAGCTAACTGGTTTCAAGCAGCAAGAGCCAGGTATTTTTGGACTCAGGCCATAGCGCTGCAAGTGGCCATTTGGAAATTAGACTGTTTGCCAGGATTTGATGGGGGCTGCATGGGGTGCCAACGCGCAGCTGCAGCGCCATGTCCGTAGGGCTCGCAGACGCATTGTGAGAGGGGCAGCCCTGGCTAGAGGCAGAGGGGGCTACAGGCGTCAGCCACGTAGGCCTTACCCAGTCAGGCTATACCGCCAGCAGCGCTCCTACCTAAACATGAGTGCCGCGCGATGTGTTAGAAGGCTCCGATTCCGAAAGGAGGTGATTGCAGAGATCTGCCACCTGCTTCGCCGAGATCTGCGGCCAAAGCTCAGGTGCAGGACGTCTCTGTCGGTGGAAGTGAAGGTGACGGTGGCATTGAACTTCTATGCCACCGGCTCCTTCCAATACGCTGCTGGGGACATAGCAAACATCTCCCAGTATGGCGCGCATCGCTGCATCCGCCACGTGACCGAAGCACTGTTCAGAAGGAGAAGCCAATTCATTTCCTTCCCCATGGCCCTCGAGAGCCAGCATCAGCGCGCATTGAGATTTGCCAGACTCGGGGAATTCCCCTTGGTGCAGGGCGCCATTGACTGTACGCATGTGGCTTTGCGGGCCCCTCTGGAGCATGGCGAGCAGTATCGCAACAGGAAGGGCTACCATTCTCTGAATGTGCAGCTGGTATGTGACCACAAGCAGCGCATCATGGCAGTCAATGCCAGCTTCCCAGGCAGCAGCCACGATGCCTTTATCCTGCGGCAGAGTACTGTGCATGACATGTTCCAGGCACAGCCTCCCCCAAGAGGATGGCTCGTCGGGGACAAAGGCTATCCTTTGTGCACCTGGCTCATGACCCCGCTCCGCGCGCCCAGGACCGCTGCTGAAGAGGCCTACAACGAGAGCCATCAAACCACCCGCAACATCATCGAGCTAACTATTGGGGTCCTCAAGCAGCGGTTCCGCTGCCTTGATCGCTCCGGAGGAGCTCTCCAGTATTCGCCGGACCGGGTCTCCCAATTTGTGGTGGTTTGCTGCATGCTACACAACCTGGCTATCCGCAGGACTCAGGCACTGCCACCTGACGTTGGACCAGCACCTCAGGAGGAGGAGCAGGAGGAGCATGAGGAGGAGGAGGAGGAGGAGGAGCAGGAGTACGTTCCCAGGAGGGAGCGACCAGGGCCAAGGGCCGCACAACGCCACCTTATTACACGGTACTTCTAAGCCCCCTGTCAGGGAATGGCCAGGGGCCATGAGGGAAGATGAATGCAGCCGCTCCGCAAGCCCTCAGCCGGCGAAGCCAACAAACACTAAGAAGAACAACCATGGAGACTGCATGAATAAAGATAATTTTTTATTGCACAAAAATGAAAAGCCCTTCCCACATGAATCCCCAAAAACAATAAACGGGCCCCACAAAAAGCCCAACAAACGACTCACTCCCACAAACTGGGGAGGAGTCACTCCACCTTTCTTCAAACCGGGCCTCAACGTCGGCCTAACGCAAAAAATAAGCCCTCCAAAAGCACAACCATGGGCAAAATAAAGATGGCCACCGCCATATTAAAGGAAAGCTGCCCACACCCTCTACTGAGTGGCCCGCGAGGGCGAGACCTTGGCCAGCCTTTTGCCTCCCCTGCCCGGCCTGCTGCTCCTTCGCAAGCTCTGCCCAGTGGCTGCTGCGAGGCTGGGGGAAGGCGCCTGAGGCTCAGATGCCCTTCCGCCAGATGCCACTGGGGGGCGGCCTACACGGCGTTTGGGCCTCGAGGGGCCGTCTGCTGAGTGGCGCACCTGAGCCTGGCCACCATCAGCTGCAGCCGCTTGCCCTTGACGCCCCAGAGGGGGAATGGCGGCGACGGATGGCACAATGTGGGCCAGCTGGCGTCTGGGATGCGCTGGCTGGTGCTGTGGCGCGGTGGCACTCGGCCGGGCCCGCACTGCAGGATCCGCAGCAATCAGCCGACGGGCGGCTTGCTGGGATGGTCCAGCGCGGCGGCTGCCCTGGCGATGCCTGCCTGAGACAGCGCGTGTGGCAGCAGTGAGTGCCCCTGTGGTCCTGGTGTGCGCGCGCATCACATCCACCAGGGTCTTGACGGCATCAGTCAGCATGCGGCCACTCGCGGCAGTTGCTGCCCCGAACTCGCGCACACTGGTCGCCAGCGACTCGATGGCCTCAGGCATACGCCCCACCACGCTCATGAGCTCCGTGTGTCGCCGGTCCGAGTTGTCGGCCATCTTATCCAGCTTCCGCACCTCCTCCGAAGTGAAGGTGTCCGGACTGGAGTCGCGACTCTCCCGCTGGGGAGGAGGGGGCCGAACTAGGGGACCCTTGCCGCGTTGGTGACGGCGAGTGTGCCGAGCAGCAGCACTCCCCTCTGATCCTTCCCCCCTTTGGGGGGAAGGCCGCGGGCCATGCGCACGGCTGCTGGGTGGCTGGACGCCACTGGTCCCAGAAGCTGCATTGCCCTGCGACAGTTCCTCCAGGCACTCGTCCAGTGAGGAGGTGTCAAGCATTTCCTCCTCTCCTGCGGGACGTGACTGTTCCCCCGAAGGTCCGGCTTGCTCCTCCTCCTCCTCCTGGTCGGAGGTGCTGTCACTGGCAGCTTCAGGGTCCTGGTCGTCACCAGCTGAAAGCAGGAATGCACAAGAGTAGCTTCAGAGTGAGGAGACAGCGTCAGCGAGGGAGTTAGGACTGGTGGGATTCAGCGCATTGGTGGGACAGTGGCAAAGGAGGTAGCTCGGATGGGCCAGTGCGACACGAGAGGGCCAAAAGGCGAGGTCCTTACCATTGCCGGGCAGTGGAGGGTCGGATACACCGCACGCTGTGGGGACAATCACACGGGCTCCCATGAGCACACACACGCGCTCCTCCAGCCGAGTGAGCTTCTGCAGCTTGGCGCAGCCACCCCTGGCACGGGCCTGGCGATTAAACGCTACTTTAGCCTGCAAGAGAAAGGACGGGCTGTAAGTGCGCAGTGAAGCCCTGATGTAGTGTGCACTGCCTCCCATGGTGGAATAGCTTGGACAGAGTGAAGCCCTGATGTAGTGTGCACTGCCTCCCATGGTGGAATAGCTTGGACAGAGTGAAGCCCTGATGTAGTGTGCACTGCCTCCCATGGTGGAATAGCTTGGACAGAGTGAAGCCCTGAGGTAGTGTGCACTGCCTCCCATGGTGGAATAGCTTGGACAGAGTGAAGCCCTGATGTACTGTGCACTGCCTCCCATGGTGGAATAGCTTGGCCAAAGTGTAGAGTGCCGAATGGCCATTTGATGCTCATGACTGTCCCAATGCTGCTGGCTGAGGCCTGGCCAATAGGACTTTCAGCTCCCTTTGCCCATCATGTCAGGTGTACATGCAAGAATGAGGAGGAGACTGGAAAGGGTACTCACCCTGACAATCCTGGTCAGGTCGTTGTATTTTTTACGACATTGTTTGTGGGTCCTGGGGGCCTCGCCGGTGAACGTCACCCTCTGGGCGATCTGCTTCCAGGCTTTGGTGTAGTCATGGTGGGTTGGATTCCTCCCACTCTCTGGAAACAAGATCTTGTGCCTCACCTCCAGAGCTGTGACCATTATGTCCAGATCACCCTCTGAGAAGCGCAGGGCACGCTGACGGGCCTTCTCTGGCGTTGCCATGACTCCCTGGGGCTGAGCAGCAGTGTTGAGGCCTCTTTGCAAGGCTGCAGTGTGCAGGGCGTGGCAGCAGACCAATTCGTCCCTTCCCCCTTTAACAGCTGGTCGGCGCCACGGGGTCTGCTGTCAGTGCAAAAATGACCGCACCCGCGCTGCGCCCCGCCTGGGCGCTATCCCTCTGGACCGCCGGCTTAGCGCCTAAAGGTAGGAGTGGAACGCCTCTTTTAGCGCTCCACCACTCTCTTAGGGCGAAGCCACTGAATTTCCGGCAACGGGGCGCTACTTTGGGGCGGGCGCTAACTTTGGGCGGGCGCTAAGGTTAGCGCCCCAAAACTGTCTATACTGAAAATCTAGCCCTAGCCTTTTCTATTATGGTAAGTATAAAATAGTGTTTTCTCTGTTAGCCACAGGTTTTATGCAGATTAAGACAAGCTTTAGTGAAGCCAACAGGAGTCCCTGCTTAATCAGACTCTCTTCATTTGTAACCTTCAATTTTAGCTTTGTCGAGATGAGGGGAGTGGTTTTTATTTAAAGTATGTATATGTGCAGGCTTTTGAATGTTATCATCTAACAAACATATGGATTTTTTTTGGCGAATCACTGAGAACTTGATGTCTTCAAAAATTCTCCTGGGAATAGTCCTGAAGATTCTGTGGGATAATGATTCTGCTTAATGCTGTGAAACACTGCTTTGAAAAGCTCCAACTCAATTAGTACTCAGTGACCTGTAAAATGAAAAAATCATATGAAGTGTTAACAGTTAAAAAACCTAAGAAAACTTGAGAAACCTAATGCATAATGGATTATGTCACCTTTAAAAATGTATGAACAATGGCACGATAAAATCTTATTAGAATTCACAGGGGGAAAAGTTCATGTTCGCCAGCAAAGACCGACAACTGCCCGGCCGCAATGCTAACCGCGTGAAATTGGTCTGGCGGAGGGGGCGGGGGGGCATGGAGATAGGTGGCGCAGCACTTACCTTCCGTCAACGCCGTCCTGGTGGTGTTGCTGGAGGATCCAGGACAAAGTTCCTGCCCAGGTCCGGCGTTGCAGCTTCCCACAGCCTCTGGGAGCGAAGATGTGGCGCTCGCAGGGAATTGTGGGCAATGAAGAGGTCTGAGAATTAAAGGGGCCACGCACACTGAAGCAATACAAAATAAAACGCAGTGAATCAAGACATTTTTCAGCCCTTTCTGCCTTTTAAGAACTATTCAACATTTAAAAGAAGTTCCAAATGTGAATATTTAACTGCTAAAGCTGAATTACCTTCCTAACCTCAACAAATGGGAAAACTGCCTCAGCACTAACACCAAATGGCTCAGCAAGCCTGGGAAGGGGCACCAAGGGTCTCGCACGCAGCACTCCAGCTTTGTGCAAGGGGTCGACACTGCAAGAGCGGCCCTCTACCCACAGGGGCCAGGAGGCCCTCCAGAAACAATGATGTGAGAGTACATCACCGAGGCCGTCACTGGCAGCAGTGTCACCCCCACCACCTGGCTCCAGTGCCCAAAGAAGCTTCATGACCTCAGACCACTGGTCAAGGTCAGTGAATGCATCTTCAAAAGTCGTCTCCTACTAACTGCACCACTAACCTCACACACTGCTCAATGCACAACCCCCAATCACTCACCTACCAACAATCTGCACCAATGACGAGGCACATCTCCCATTCCTAGCCTCACCTCACCCTCTTGGAGGAGACGGTGCAGGCCATGCTTTGATGGGGCATGGCTGAGCCCTTGGCCAGCGGCAGGGCTGAAAGGATACAAGATGCCGGTATCCTCGCATGTTATCCCCCTTCTGGCATGCACCTCTTGATTTCCCGCCCTCCCGTCAGCGCAACTCCACCCTTGTGCCTTCTTCATTTCACACACCCAAGAAATGCAGCCTGCCCAGCCAGTGGGTCAACAAGAAGAGGCAGCCTGTCCAGCCAGTGGGACCGCAGGTGGATGATTCCATCCCTGATATCCCGGCCACAAAGGAGATGTCTGGGATGCATCCTTCCATCTGATTCCTCCTCTTCGGCTTCCTCCTCTTCTGCATTTTTCTCTTCCCTCTGCGAGCAGATGCTGTAAATGCGAAATGACAGCATAAAATGCTGGAAATACTCAGTTGCTCAGGCAGCATGTTGACCTGAGACGTGAACTCTGTTTTTCTCTCCACGGATATTGCGTGACCTGCTGAATATTCACAGCATGTTCTGTCTTCTCAAAGGCCTTCATTTAGCATCCGAGCACTTGCAAGCATCCAGCAGTACTCCCTACACACTGAAAAAGTGTTTCACTTCTATTGCAGCAAGCCACCACTTCAATAAAATCAAAAAAAACCAGTCCAAATACTTAAATTCAAACTTGTCTGAATGATGTGTGTGTCCCTTTAAGAGCTGCAGACATCGCCACTGTCAGCTGGCTTGCAAACTGGGTTAACATGGCAAGCTTAGGATCCAGCGCTGAATTTAGTGCTAGGGTCGAAGTTTGCATTGGTGACGTTAAGTCGACGTTACGTGCCGAATGATGACACCACACCGCCATTTTTGTTGTTGCAGGTACCGGCAGCGTAAAGGGGAAGAGGAAAATGGCGGCCGCTGAGGGAACCGCCACCAGCTGGCGAAAGAGCGGCGACCGCCATTTTATCGCCATTTCATGGCGCTACGGAGTGGCGGTAAGTACACGAGCCCACAGAGTTTTAACCCCATCCACCACCTTAAACATTCACTCCCTCCACCACCGGCGTACCATGACTGCAGTGTGTACCATCTACAAGATGCACAGCAGCAACTCACCAAGGCTTCTTCAGCAGCACCTCCCAAACCCGTGACCTCTACATAAGAATATAAGAACAGAAGAAAGAGGAGCAGGAGTAGGCCATTCGGCCCATCGAGCCTGCTCTGCCATTCAGTAAGATCATGGCTGATCTTTGACCTCAACTCCACTTTCCCGCACTATCCCCATATCTCTTGATTCCCTTAATATCCAAAAAATCTATCGATCTCTGTCTTGAATATACTCAATGACTGAGCCTCCGCAGCCCTCTGGGGTAGAGAATTCCAAAGATTCACCACCCTCTGAGTGAAGAAATTCCTCCTCATCTCAGTCCTAAATGGCTGACCCCTTATTCTGAGACTGTGACCCCTGGTTCTAGACTCCCCAGCCAGGGGAAACATCCTCCCTGCATCTACCCTGTAAGAATTTTGTATGTTTCAATGAGATCACCTCTCATTCTTCTAAACTCTAGAGAATATAGGCCTAGTCTACTCAATCTCTCCTCATAGGACAATCCCCCTGTAGTGTCCGCGTATCAATAATACACGGACTGCTGGAGAACAATAATAACAGGTATTTACTGAACAGAGGGTAAGCTTAAACTGAAAGTACAGAAGCCTGCTATGGCTTTATATACAGGGGTGGTCACTGCCGGTACTACAGTATAAAATCAGTTCTCTCTTAAAGGTACATACGCAACAATTCCTCCTCTTTTAGATAAACAGTACATAACATTCATTTAACAATTAAATAATAACTAATTACAATTACAATTTTCTCTGTGCTATATACATCAACTGAAATAATCATTTATAAGTTCAGTCTTTGAGGAGGCTTCCTGATCCTGACTGGATAGCGCCTTTCTCGAGTATCCTGTTCTTGCGGCGGAGTCAATTTAGCCCTGTTCCTGGGACTAGGGACAGGGTCACTGGCTAAGGCTTGGAAGCTAAGCAGAGCCAGGCCTGGTTAGTACCTGGAAGGGGTGATCATCAGGGAAGACCAGGTGCAGAAGGTCACGGAAGGAGCCCCAAGAAGGGGCGGTTGGTGAGAAGGTCACGGAAGGAGCCCTGGGAGGGGTGGCTGGTGAGCAGGCCCGGGCGTTGGGCTGAAGATTGTCGGACAGAAGGAATGGTGGAAATGGAATGGCGGCGCGCACAGACGCAACGGCTTTGCTTCTCCCAGGACGGTGCTATTTTTACGTTTAATGTTAATGTTATTTGTACTGGACTCATGGGAGCTTGCAAGATCACATTTCGTTGTTCATGTACTTGTGCATTGTACAATGACAATAAAGTTGAATTATTATTATTATTATTATTCTGGCACATTGTCATTGGTTGGTTCGTCAGCTTCCAATACCACTGATTTTGAGGTAGACGCAATCTGTACTTCAGGTTCATTACCAGGTGCACATGCTCGTGGTATGGGTTTGGCTTGTTCCTGTGACTCTAGAATCTGGTCAGCATGGCGTCTCACGATGCTCTCTCCAACGTCCACTGTGTACATTAGTGGTCCCTGCTGTGTGCATATCGTTCCTGGCTGCCATTTTTCTGATCGGTAGTCGCAGGCCAAGACTGGTTGCCCTGTCTTGAAGCTCCTGGTTGGCTTCTCATTGATGTGCTGGAATTGCTTATCCTCAACATCTCGTCTTATGTTTGGTTTGAGCAAATCCAGGCGACATCTTAGCCTTCGGTTGAAGAACATTATGGCTGGAGCTTGGTTGGTGACTGCATGTGTCGCATTCCGGTAAGCAAACAAGAAATTATCCACCTTGTGTTGTACTGGTATGTCGTCGTTATACATCGCCTTTATTGCCTTTTTAAAGGTCTGAACAAACCTCTCAGCCAATCCATTTGTGGCTGGATGATATGGGGCAGATGTGTAATGTTTCACCCCATTATTCCTCAGAAACATCCGGAAATCTTCGGACACAAACTGTGGTCCATTGTCGGAGCAAATCTGTTCTGGCAAGCCATTCCTGGCGAAGATGGTCCGTAGGACTGCAATAGTTTTCTCCGTGGTGGTGGAGGACGTTTTGATGACCTCTGGCCATTTCGAATGGGCATCCACGGCGATTAAAAACATTGAGTCCATAAATGGTCCAGCAAAATCAATGTGTACCCGTTGCCATGGAGATGAGGGCCACTCCCATGGGTGTAGCGGTGCCTGTGGTGGAGCGTTTTGGACCTTCTGGCATCCTGTGCCTCTCTGGGTCATATCCTCAATTTCTTTATCGATTCCCGGCCACCACACAAACGCCCTGGCTAGGCTCTTCATTGTTACCCCTCCCAGATGACCCTCATGAAGCTCATTGAGCACTCTATCTCTCAACTTAGGTGGAATTACCACTCGGGATCCACACATCAAGGTCCCCCGGCACACTGACAGCTGTTCTCTCCTTGGCGAGAATGCTGGCAACAGTGAGTCACCATGTGCTGGCCATCCCTTCACCGTCAAATCATAGACCCGAGAGAGTGTCGGGTCATTTCGGGTTTCCTTCTCTATACTTGAGTTTGTAACAGGTAGACATTCGACTATGCTCGAATAGAATATCTCAACAGGGTCCAATGCAGGTGCTTCCTCCACCGTAGGCAACGGTAGGCGCGACAGCCCATCAGCATTTCCATGCTGTTTCGTACCGTTGTACTCTATGTCGTACTGATGTGCCCCTAGAAAAAGTGACCATCTTTGCCGCCGTTGCGCCGTCATCACCGGAACGCCCTTCTTTGGGTTAAAAATGGAGACCAAAGGCTGATGATCAGTCAGTAGGGTGAATTTCTGCCCGTGCAGATAGTGATTAAACTTCTTCACCCCCCACACCAGGCTGAGGGCCTCCCTGTCAATCTGGGTGTAGTTACGCTCGGCTGAGGTTAACGAGCGCAATGCAAAGGCTATTGGCCTCTCTGAACCGTCAAGGAATTTGTGCGACAGCACCGCTCCAATGCCGTAGGGAGATGCATCACATGCCAACCAAATCGGTAGTGTTGGATTGTAGTGGGCCAATACTTCTTTTGAAGTGATTATGCATTTACATTTCTGAAAAGCACGCTTACACTCATCACTCCATTTCCATGTTACTCCAGTTTGCAGCAGGGCGTTCAGTGGGTGCAGAATTGTAGATAAATTCGGCAAGAACTTATGGTAGTAGTTCACCAACCCGAGGAACGACCTCAGTTTCGGCACATTTTCCGGTGCTGGAGCCTTGACTACTGCCTCAATCTTGTCTGGGGACTTATGCAACCCTTCCTCATCAATCATGTGGCCACAATACGAGATTTGTCTCCTGAAGAACTCGCATTTGGGGCGGTTGGTTCGTAGCCCATATTCTTGTAATCTAGTGAGCACCTGCTCCAGGTTGGCAAGGTGTTCACTGTCATTTTCGCCCGTAACCAGGATGTCGTCCAAATAACACTGGGTCCCCGGGATCCCTTGCAGGACTTGTTCCATCGCCCTCTGCCAAATAGCCGGGGCTGATGCTACCCCGAATACCAGTCGGTTGTACTGGTAAAGACCTTTGTGAGTGTTTATCGTGAGGTATTTCCTAGATGCTTCTTCCACCTCCATTTGTAGATACGCTTGGGCCAGGTCAATCTTCGTAAAGCGTTTCCCTCCAGATAGTGAGGCGAAAATATCTTCTATCCGTGGAAGTGGATATTGTACTGTGTGCAGGACTGGGTTCACAGTTACCTTGAAGTCCCCACAGATGCGAACCTTCTTCGGCTCCCCAGGCGTGCTGCTCAATGATTTCTTCATTACAGGAACGATGGGTGTGGCCCACTCACTCCAGTCCACCTTGGACAGCACACCCGAATGCTCCAGACTCTCCAGCTCTGCTTCCACGGCTGGGCGGATCGCGTACGGTACCGGTCTGGCCTTAAAAATTTTGGGGAATTGTTGTGTATGTACCTTTAAGAGAAGAACTGATTCTATACTGCAGTACCGGCAGTGACCACCCCTGTATATAAAGCCATAGCAGGCTTCTGCATTTCAGTCTTGAGTTCCCCCCTGTTCAGTAAATACCTGTTTTATTGTTCTCCTGCAGTCCGAATATTATTGATACCCGGGCAATACACTGGCGACGGGCAGGTTCGAACTCACCTGCAGTACTGCATCACCTCACGGGGATCTTTTCACTGAAGAGAAGCTTCTTGGAGGTCGCAGTCAGAACGACAGGCGTCGACCGCGGTCAACCGCCCAGGGATCCATCGGAGAGTTGCAGGGGAGGCTGTGGAGAGCTGGGCCTGGCTCCCCAGTCGAGGTGTTCCAGCAAGTCATGCTGGTAGCAGGTAGTGCGCTGACCCTTCCGGACTGCGGCGGGCTCGGGCTCGATTGAGCGGCTCTGCAAAGGGGCCGTGCAGCGTCGTCGGGAGGAAGAAAGAGAGAGAGGGTGGAGCGCACAGGGCGCGGTCGGTGCTCAAGAACTGGGCAGCGTGGAGAGGATAGAACGAGGGGAAGGAAAAGTGATACGCGCTGAAGCCGCGGGTCGCCGCCATTACCCTGTAGAACGTTAGGAGCAGCGTGGCAGCAAGGGGAAGAAGGAAAAGCGCGGGAGGCGCCATTTTATTCCATTGGGGAAGAAGGGAAAGCGCGGGAGGCGCCATTTTATTCCATTGGGGAAGAAGAAAAAGTGCGGGAGGCGCCATTTTAAATCACTGACGATGCCGAAGAGTGGCAGTATCACTGCTTTCGACAACGAGGTAGAAGACTGGACCACGTATGTGGAAAGAATTGAAGTGTACTACGAGGCAAATGAGGTGGCCGATGGAAAGAAGGCGTCGGTATTATTAAATTTGATGGGCGCGAGAACGTACGGCCTATTGCGGAATTTAATTACCCCAGCTAAACCAATGGAGAAAAGTTTTGAAGAGATTGTTAATATCTTACAGGAACACCTAAACCCTACACCGCTGCTGATAGCAGAAAGATTCAAGTTCCATAAAAGAAACCAGCACAAAGATGAGAGCAATGCTGACTATCTTACGGAACTACGCAAGTTATCGAAGCACTGCCAGTTCGGAGCAGGACTGGCAGACACCTTAAGGGATAAGTTTGTCTGCAGGCTCCAGAGTGAAGGAACCCAGAAACGACTACTTTCGGAAAAGGACCTGACGCTAGAACAGGCTTTCAGCGTGGCAGTATCCTACGAATGAGCAGCACGGGGAGCTGCGGAAATACAACAGAAACCACAAGAATACAGCACTAACGAAATGGCATATGGAGCAGAAAAGTGCTATCGCTGCGGCAGAACAACCCATGATCAGAAGGACTGCTGGTTTAAGGACAAAGTATGCAGGCATTGTGGGAAAATGGGACACATAGCAAGAGTCTGCAGGTCGGGAAAGAAAACCAACACTACAAGAACTACTAAGGAAAAGTACAAGAAAGTAAAGAAATTGAAAGACAGTAGTTCGGAAGATCAGGAGAGTGATAAGGACTCCGGGAGCAGGAGATTAAGTTGTCTAAAGTTACACAACGTGATCGCAAAGGAGGATCACCGAACCATTTGGGTCACCCTCATGATAGCAGGGTCCCCAGTAAAGATGGAATTGGACACAGGATCAGCCCTAACTGTCATGAATCGACGAGACTATGAGCGGCTATTCTCACACATACCCTTGAAGGACACGTCCATTGTATTGAAGACATACACGGGGCAAAAAGTCTACCCCAGAGGAAAAATAAGGGTGCCAGTTGAATACAACGGCAAGGAAACACAGAAACTGTATCTATATATACTACCAGATGGAGGACCACCATTATTGGGACATGAATGGATCCGAAAAATACAATTGGATTGGCATTCCATTCAGGCGCTGTGACTGATAAAAAGGATGATGACGTCACACCTGGACGATTGTCAAAAATTCTAACTGACGCGAAAGAGGTGTTCCAACAAGGACTTGGGACTCTAAAAGGAGTAACGGCAACGATAAAAATCGAAGATAACGCAAACCCAAAATTTTTTACGGCCAGACCGGTACCTTACGCGAACCACCCAGCCGTTGATGCAGAGCTGGAGAGTCTGGAGCATTCGGGTGTGCTGTCCAAGGTGGACTGGAGCGAGTGGGCCACACCCATCGTTCCTGTAATGAAGAAATCATTGAGTAGCACGCCTGGGGAACCGAAGAAGGTTCGCATCTGTGGGGACTTCAAGGTAACTGTGAACCCAGTCCTGCACACAGCACAATATCCACTTCCACCGATAGAAGATATTTTCGCCTCACTATCTGGAGGGAAACGCTTTACAAAGATTGATCTGGCCCAAGCGTATCTACAAATGGAGGTGGAAGAAGCATCTAGGAAATACCTCACGATAAACACTCACAAAGGCCTTTACCGGTAAAATCGACTGGTATTCGGGGTAGCATCAGCCCCAGCTATTTGGCAGAGGGCGATGGAACAAGTCCAGCAAGGGATCCCGGGGAGCCAGTGTTATTTGGACGACATCCTGGTTACGGGCGAAAATGACAGTGAACACCTTGCCAACCTGGAGCAGGTGCTCACGAGATTACAGGAATATGGGCTACGAGCCAACCGCCCCAAATGCAAGTTCTTCAGGAGACAAATCTCGTATTGTGGCCACATGATTGATGAGGAAGGGTTGCATAAGTCCCCAGACAAGATTGAGGCTGTAGTCAAGGCTCCAGCACCGGAAAATGTGTCGCAACTGAGGTCGTTCCTCGGGTTGGTGAACTACTACCATAAGTTCTTGTCGAAGTTATCTACAATTCTGCACCCACTGAACGCCCTGCTGCAATCTGGAGTAACATGGAAATGGAGTGATGAGTGTAAGCATGCCTTTCAGAAATGTAAATGCCTAATCACTTCAAAAGAAGTATTGGCCCACTACAATCCAACACTACTGATTCGGTTAGCATGTGATGCGTCTCCCTACGGCATCGGAGCGGTGCTGTCGCACAAGTTCCTTGACGGTTCAGAGAGGCCAATAGCCTTTGCGTCACGCTCGTTAACCTCAGCCGAGCGTAACTACGCCCAGTTTGACAGGGAGGCCCTCAGCCTGGTGTGGGGGGTGAAGAAGTTCAATCACTATCTGCACGGGCAGAAATTCACCCTACTGACTGATCATCAGCCCCTGGCCTCCATTTTTAACCCAAAGAAGGGCGTTCCGGTGATGACAGCGCAACGGCTGCAAAGATGGTCACTTTTTCTAGGGGCACATCAGTACAACATAGAGTACAAGGGTACGAAACAGCATGGAAACGCTGATGGGCTGTCACGCCTACCGTTGCCTACTATAGAGAAAGCACCTGCAGTGGACCCTGTTGAGATATTCCATGCGACCATAGTCAAATGTCTACCTGTTACAAACTCAAGTGTAGAGAAGGAAACCCGAAATGGCCCGACACTCTCTCGGGTCTATGATTTGACGGTGAAGGGATCGCCAGCACATGGCGACTCACTGTTGCCAGTATTCTTGCCAAGGAGAGAACAGCTGTCAGTGTGCCGGGGGACCTTGATGTGTGGATCCCGAGTGGTAATTCCACCCAAGTTGAGAGATAGAGTGCTCAATGAGTTTCATGAGGGTCATCTGGGAGGGGTAACAATGAAGAGCCTAGCCAGGGCGTTTGTGTGGTGGCCGGGAATTGATAAAGAAATCGAGGATATGACCAAAAGATGCACAGGATGCCAGAAGGTCCAAAACACTCCACCACAGGCCCCGCTACATCCATGGGAGTGGCCCTCATCTCCATGGCAACGGGTACACATTGATTTTGCTGGTCCATTTATGGAGTCAATGTTCCTAATCGCTGTGGACGCCCATTTGAAATGGCCGGAGGTCATCAAAATGTCCTCCACCACCACGGAGAAAACTATTGCAGTCCTACGGACCATCTTCACCAGGAATGGCTTGCCAGAACAGATTTGCTCCGACAATGGGCCACAGTTTCTGTCCGAGGATTTACGAAGGTTTCTGAGGAATAATGGAGTGAAACATTACACATCTGCCCCATATCATCCAGCCACAAATGGATTGGCTGAGAGGTTTGTTCAGACCTTTAAAAAGGCAATAAAGGCAATGTATAATGACGACATACCACTACAACACAAGGTGGATAATTTCTTGTTTGCTTACCGGAATGCGACACATGCAGTCACCAACCTAGCTCCAGCCATAATGTTCTTCAACCAAAGGCTAAGATGTCGCCTGGATTTGCTCAAACCAAACATAAGATGAGATGTTGAGGCTAAGCAATTCCAGCACATAAATGAGAAGCCAACCAGGAGCTTCAAGATAGGGCAACCAGTCTTGGCCCGCGACTACCGAACAGAAAAATGGCAGCCAGGAACGATATGCACACAGCAGGGACCACTAATGTACACAGTGGATGTTGGAGAGAGCATCGTGAGATGCCATGCTGACCAGATTCTAGAGTCACAGGAACAAGCCAAACCCATACCATGAGCAGGTGCACCTGGTAATCAACCCGAAGTACAGATTGCGTCTACCTCAGAAGCAGTGGTATTGGAAGCTGACGAACCAACCAATGACAATGAGCCAGAATCAACTCCGTCACAAGAACAGGATACTCGAGAAAGGCGCTATCCAGTCAGGATCAGGAAGCCTCCTCAATGACTGAACTTATAAATGATTATTTCAGTTGATGTATATAGTACAGAGAAAATTGTAATTGTAATTAGTTATTATTTAGTTGTTAAATGAATGTTATGTACTGTTTATCTAAAAGGGGAGGAATTGTTGTGTATGTACCTTTAAGAGAAGAACTGATTCTATACTGCAGTACCGGCAGTGACCACCCCTGTATATAAAGCCATAGCAGGCTTCTGTATTTAAGTCTTGAGTTCCCCTCTGTTCAGTAAATACCTGTTTTATTGTTCTCCTGCAGTCCGAGTATTATTGATACCCGGACACTAAAGGTTTGCGTTATCTTCGATTTTTATCGTTGCCGTTACTCCTTTTAGAGTCCCAAGTCCTTGTTGGAACACCTCTTTCGCGTCAGTTAGAATTTTTGACAGTCGTCCAGGTGTGACGTCGTCATCCTTTTTGTCAGTCACAGTTAGCGCCTGAATGGAATGCCAATCCAATTGTATTTTTCGGATCCATTCACGTCCCAATAATGGTGGTCCTCCATCTTGTAGTATATATAGATACAGTTTCTGTGTTTCCTTGCCGTTGTATTTAACTGGCACCCTTATTTTTCCTCTGGGGTAGACTTTTTGCCCCGTGTATGTCTTCAATACAATGGACGTGTCCTTCAAGGGTATGTGTGAGAATAGCCGCTCATAGTCTCATCGATTCATGACAGTTAGGGCTGATCCTGTGTCCAATTCCATCTTTACTGGGGACCCTGCTATCATGAGGGTGACCCAAATGGTTCGGTGATCCTCCTTTGCGATCACGTTGTGTAACTTTAGACAACTTAGTCTCCTGCTCCCGGAGTCATCATCACTCTCCTGATCTTCCGAACTACTGTCTTTCAATTTCTTTACTTTCTTGTACTTTTCCTTAGTAGTTCTTGTAGTGTTGGTTTTCTTTCCCGACCTGCAGGCTCTTGCTATGTGTCCCATTTTCCCACATTGCTTGCATACTTTGTCCTTAAACCAGCAGTCCTTCTGATCATGGGTTGTTCTGCCGCAGCGATAGCACTTTTCTGCTCCATATGCCATTTCGTTAGTGCTGTATTCTTGTGGTTTCTGTTGTATTTCCGCAGCTCCCCGTGCTGCTGCTTCGTAGGATACTGCCACGCTGAAAGCCTGTTCTAGCGTCAGGTCCTTTCCCGAAAGTAGTCATTTCTGGGTTCCTCCACTCTGGAGCCCGCAGACAAACTTATCCCTTAAGGTGGCTGCCAGCAGTGCTT
Source organism: Somniosus microcephalus (assembly GCF_052327205.1). NCBI lineage: Eukaryota > Metazoa > Chordata > Chondrichthyes > Squaliformes > Somniosidae > Somniosus > Somniosus microcephalus. The sequence continues at coordinate 80,574,880 of NC_141006.1, read as the reverse complement.
CGATAATTTGTGTAGTTCCGTAAGATAGTCAGCATTGCTCTCATCTTTGTGCTGGTTTCTTTTATGGAGCTTGAATCTTTCTGCTATCAGCAGCTGTGTAGGGTTTAGGTGTTCCTGTAAGATATTAACAATCTCTTCAAAACTTTTCTCCATTGATTTAGCTGGGGTAATTAAATTCCGCAATAGGCCGTACGTTCTTGCACCCATCAAATTTAATAATACCGACGCCTTCTTTCCATCGGCCACCTCATTTGCCTTGCAGTACACTTCAATTCTTTCCACATACGTGGTCCAGTCTTCTACCTCGTTGTCGAAAGCAGTGATACTGCCACTCTTCGGCATCTTGGGTGGTTTAAAATGGCGCCTCCCGCGCTTTTTCTTCTTCCCCAATGGATTAAAATGGCGCCTCCCGCGCTTTCCCTTCTTCCCCAATGGAATAAAATGGCGCCTCCCGCGCTTTTCCTTCTTCCCCTTGCTGCCACGCTGCTCCTAGCATTCTACAGGGTAATGGCGGCAACCCGCGGCTTCAGCGCGTCTCACTTTTCCTTCCTCTCGTTTTATTTTCTCTACGCTGCCCGGTTCTTGAGCACCGACCGCGCCCTGTGCGCTCCACCCTCTCTCTCTCTCTTTTCCTCCCGACGACGCTGCACGGCCCTTTTGCAGAGCCGCTCGATCGAGCTCGAGCCCGCCGCAGTCTGGAAGGGTCAGCGCACTACCTGCTACCAGCACGATTTGCTGGAACACCTTGACTGGGGAGCCAAGCCCAGCTCTCCACAGCCTCCCCTGCAATTCCTCGAACTCCGATGGATCACTGGGCGGTTGCCCGCGGTCGACGCCCGTTGCTCTGACTTCGACCTCCAAGAAGCTTCTTTTCAGAGAAAGATCCCCATGAGGTGATGCAGTACTGCAGGTGAGTTCGAACCTGCTCGTCGCCAGTTTAGTGTCCGCGTATCAATAATACACGGACTGCAGGAGAACAATAATAACAGGTATTTACTGAACAGAGGGTAAGCTTAAACTGAAAGTACAGAAGCCTGCTGTGGCTTTATATACAGGGGTGGTCACTGCCGGTATTACAGTATAAAATCAGTTCTCTCTTAAAGGTACATACACAACACCCCCCATCCCAGGAACCAGTCTGGTGAACCTTCGTTGCACTCCCTCTATGGCAAGTATATCCTTCCTTAGGTAAGGAAACCAAAACTGTACACAATACTCCAGGTGTGGTCTCACCAGGAACCTATATAATTGCAGTAAGACGTCTTTACTCTTATACTCAAATCTTCTTGTAAAAAAGGCCAAAATACCATTTCCTTTGCTAATTGCTTGCTGTACCTGCCTGTTAACTTTCAGTGATTCGTGTGCAAGGACACCCAGGTCCCTCTGAACACTAACAGTTTCCAATCTCTCACCATTTAAAAAAATACTCTGCTTTTCTATTTTTCCTACCAAAGTGGATAACTTCACCTTTCTCCACATTATATTCCATTTGCCATGTTCTTGCCCACTCACTTAGTCTGTTTATATCCCCTTGAAGTCTCTTTGCATCATACATTTTTAAAGGCGACATAATCCATATGATTTTTGTAGACACCCCCCAGTCTTGGTAATTTGTCGGGGGGGTGGGGGGGGCAGTTGCCCAGAGGTAGACCTGGGTGTTTTTTTCCCTGTTATAACTCATAAAGACCTGTGATTATAAAAGGCACTACTTTCATTAAAGACGAGAGAAGCTGGGATTGTTTGCCTCAGAGCAGGGAAGGTAACAAAGAATAAAAACAGAAAATGCTGGAGACACTCAGCAGGTCAGGCAGCATCTGTGAAGAGAGAAACAGAGATAACGGGCCCGATTTTGTGGATTGTGTGGGAAATGGTCGGATTCTCCAAATGTGGGGTTCTGACCCACAAAAAACGGGTCAGCCAGCTGCACGCAATTTTCCCTCAAGTGGCCAATTAATTTCCAGCGTGTGGACAGCCTTGCTAATTGTCCATTTCTAGTCAGAAAGCCCCACAGTATGATGTCATCATTCGTGGTGCTTTCAAGGTCCATAGCAAGCATTGCTTCCTCTGAAGGCTTCAAACGAACCATACAGGATGGCAGAGGAGCCTGCAGCAGCTGTGGCCAGTGCCAGATCCCGAGCTGCCTCCAAATTCGACGAAGCTTCACTGCAGGCATTATTGGATGGGGTTAGGGCCCACAGGGAGGTCCTCTTCCCTAGGTCAGGCAGGAAGAGGCCTCCCACTGAGACCAAGGCTGCATGGATGCAGGTGTCAGCAGATGTCAACTCGAATGTGCATGTAACCTTGGCATCACATCTCTAACTCCTTCCTCTACTCCCCCACAGAACCATCCAGAGCCCCCATCCCCACTGTTGAGGAGGAAGAGGCTGTGCAGCCAGGCTCCTCAGAGGAAGCTCCAACCTCTGAGGGCGCAGCGTCAGCAGAAGTAAGCGCACCCAGCACCAGCGCAGACACTCACACCTCGGGGGGACCTTCGGGACATAGAGTAGTGTTGTCACCTGGTGTTTCACAGCTCACAAGTGAGCCTCAGCAGATTCTGGAGACAGGGACAGCAGTGGAGAGTCCTCGTCGGAAGGCGCAGGACTCTGCCAGCTCAGCTCAGCTGCGCTGCATGTCGACCCTCTGACTCTGGGTCCATCCGCAAGAGAAGAGGTGATGGATCTCCATGCACAGATGCAGGAGTCTCTGGCAGGTTTTGTCTCCAGGGTCGCTGCGAGTGTGGAGCGAATCAGCAGAGAGTGCTGTGAGTTTGGGTAAGTGTGAGAGTTCTTTAATTGTTATTTCTCTTTAAATCATTCTTGATAAGATTACTTAAGCAGTTTATGTAAAGGGGAAAAGTTAAATATTTGGGATTCTGTTGGTTTAAGAAGATTAAAACAAGGTTACACTGCAGTAGGAGTAAATTGGCACAGCAGGCAGTGGAAACCAGTTTTCTAACCAATCAGCAGGGGTGACTCATTTGGCTGTAAACAAACAAACAGTATAAAAAGACCAGTGCTGGTGCGAGCAAGCACTGAGTGTGAGTCAGCAGAGAGTGCTTTGAGTTTGGGTAAGTGTGAGTTAGGGTAAGTGGGGTGTTAGGTGCTCTTTTCAAACTTTAACTCTGTGGGTTGTAGTTAATAAGGCCTTTCTGGTGCAGAGTGACTGTTGGTAAACCATTTAACTGGTGTAACTAGAGGGAGTGATTTAATTTAAATCCAATTAATTAAAGGGGATACTAGCATCTAAAATCGGGCAGAGGGTGTCCATAACTAACAATAAAAAATGTAATTAATTACATAGAATGGAGCAGGTGATGTGTTACTGTTGCGAGATGTGGGAGCCGGTGAACCCCATTGAGGCTCACGGTGATTACGTCTGTGACAAGTGTCTGCTGCTACAGGAACTCCAGCTCCGTGTTGATGAGCTGGAGTCTGAGCTTCAGACACTGCGGCACATCAGGGAGGGGGAGAAGTACCTGGACTCTGTGTACCAGGAGGTGGTCACACCTATGAAGTTAATTAATTCAGATGTAGCCCATGGTCAGGGACAGGACGGTGTGACTACGAGTGAGGCAGGTACGGGGATCCAGGAGGTAGAGCTGGAGGAGCCGCAGCCCTTGCTCTTGACCAACAGGTTCGAGGTTCTTACTCCCTGTGGGGATGGGAGCAGGGACTGCAGGCAGGATGAGCAACCTGGCCACAGCACCGTGGAACGGGGGGCCATTCAAGAGGGGGGAGTAAATAGAAATGTTGTAGTGGTAGGGGATAGTATTATTAGGGGGATAGATAGAGTTCTCTGCAGCCGAGAGCGAGAGTCCCGAAGGCTGTGTTGCCGAACCGGTGCCAGGGTTAAGGACATCTCCTCTGGGCTGGAAAGAAACTTGCAGTGGGAGGGGGTCCATGTTGGTACAAACGACGTAGATAGGACTAGGAAGCCGGTTCTGTTAAAGAAGTATGAGCAGTAGGGGTCAAATTAAAAAACAGAACCTCAAGGGTAAGGATTATTACCTGAGCCATGAGCGAATTTGGCTAGGACAAATAAAATTAGAGAGTTAAATGCGTGGCTCAAAGACTGGTGTGGGAGAAATGGGTTTTGCTTCCTGGGACACTGGCACCAGTACTGGGGCAGGAGGGAGCTGTTCCATTGGGACGGGCTTCACTTGGCCAGTGCTGGGGCTAGAGTCCTGGCGGATCATATAACTAGGGCTGTAGAGAGGGCTTTAAACTAACTAGTGGGGGGGAGGTTCCTAGAGAGCAAATAATAAAAATGACAACAGAGAAGGTCATAGACTTAGGTAGCAGTGGGGATATTAAAAACCAGAGCGTGTCAGGAAGGGGCAGAAGGTATGGAGTAAAAGGTAAAGTAATAAAAAGGGCAAAAGCAGGAACTAAGTGTCACAAAACATATTTGAAAGTTCTCTATCTGAATGCACGTAGCATTCGTAACAAAATAGACAAGTTAATGGCACAAATAACTACATATGGGTATGATCTTGTGGCCATTACCGAAACATGGCTGCAGGGTGACAATGCCTGGGAATTAAACATACTAGGTTATTTAACGATCAGGAAGGACAGGCAGGAAGGAAGGGGAGGTGGGGTGGCTATGTTAATAAAGGAAGGAATCACTGTAATACAGAGAAATGATATTGGGTCAAAAGATCAGAATAATGAAACAGTTTGGATGGAGGTAAGGAATAAAAAGGGGAAAAAAACACTAGTGGGCGTAGTCTATAGGCCTCCGAACAGTTGCAACTCTGTTGGACGGAGTATCAATCAGGAAATAGTTGAGGCTTGTAATAAGGGAACATCTATAATTATGGGGGATTTTAACTATCATATTAATTGGACAAATCAAATTGGGCAGGGCTGCCTTGAGGATGAGTTCATTGAGTGTATTAGGGATGGGTTTCTTGAGCAGTATGTAACTGAACCGACCAGGGGGCAAGCAACCTTAGATCTGGTCCTGTGTAACGAGACAGGATTAATTAAAAATGTCCTAGTAAAGGATCCCCTTGGAATGAGTGACCATAACATGGTTGAATTCCATATTCAATTAGAGGGTGAGAAGGTTGGATCTCGAACAAGCATGCTAAGCTTGAATAAAGGAGACTATGAAGGTATGAGAGTGGAATTGAGTAGAGTGGATTGGGAAAATAGATTAAAGGGTAAGACGATACATGATCAGTGGTGTACATTTAAGGAGTTATTTTACAACTTCCAAAAAATATATATTCCACTGAGAAGAAAAGGGTGTAAAAGAAAAGACAGCCATCCGTGGCTAAGTAAAGAAATTAAGGATAGTATTCAACTAAAAACAAGGGCATATATGGTAGCCAAATCTAGTGGGAGGATAGAGGATTGGGAAAACTTTAAAAGAAAGCAAAAAATAACAAAAAGATTGATTAAGAAAGGGAAGATAGATTATGAAAGTAAATTAGCAAAAAATATAAAAACAGATAGTAAGAGTTTTTATAGTTATGTAACCCCTTCACGGTTCTTTAGATATATGTGAGATGTGGTCTCTGTTGTAGACAGTATTCTATAGTCCAGTAAGGAGATCACTACCACAATGGCTTAATTCTAACTATCCTACTTTATAGTTTTAACATCAGACAGTATAAGAAGATTACAGGTCAATGAACTAAGTTAGACATTTGCACACATTAGAATGACTCTAGACATAATAAACATACATTCTCCATTTACATGGATTCAAAGGACTGTCCCTGTGTCCAAATTCGAGTGCACTCTTTCGTTGGCGTGCTTACGTTGGAGCTCATGGTATGTATAATGTCTGCAAGACTTACGACTCTGAACCCCTTCGTTGAATTCTCTTCACGATCACTGAATCCCACTTTGAGTTCTGGATGCAGAGCACACAGCAGCCGCTAGAGTTGGTGACTCTCTCTCTCTCTCTCTGCAGCTTTTCCAAGTAGCTCCCCATCAGCACGAGGCAAGCAGCTCTCCCCAGACCTCTGCCTTGCAGATCTGGGTTCAGACGACGATCCCCCAGTACTGGTGACTTGCAGCCAGCCAGTTCAGGATGCAGTGCTACTAGTACGAAGGGCGGCGGCCGAGTTTGGAAGCCCGGGACGGGATGCGGCAGCCATTTGCCTCCTGAGCCCTCTTTTCAGAGCTCCTGCCCTCTCCTCTTCCAGTCGCTCTCTGCAGCTTTTCCCGCTCGAAAAACCCGACTCCACCCCTTCCTCCTGGGGTTTCTGCCTGGAGACAGCGCAGCCTCACTGTCTGCAACAGTTGATACTGGTGCAGAATTATGGAAAGTCTGCTCTTAGTCACATTGTGTCCTTAAAAGTTCTTGCCGTACCTTCACATGGCAACTTTAACCCAGGGATTTATAACAATGATAATACAGTGTCTAAGTTAAAGATTGATAACCATACTTAGCGTACATAACATTTCCAGTGGGTATTACACTCCCCCCCTACCAAATATAGGCATGTCCCCATGACTAATGAACTTTACACATAAGGGGTTGCATGCTTCCCAACCATGTATAAAGGGAGGTAACATATCGAACCATAGGGGCTATCATTACACTTGGCACTCCTAGTCACTTTGCATGTGAAACAGAGGAGCAACTCTTTTAGGTAAAGTCTTTCTCTGGACACAACGTGCACAGGACTTGCAGAACTCCTCAACCGCAGACTTCATACGCGGCCAATAGAATCTGTCCTTGACCATCCCATAGGTCTTATCTACTCCCAGATGACCTGCGTCATCATGCAAAGACTTCATCACTATTTCCCTGTACTTTTCAGGAAGGACCAACTGTGGATGACATGGTTTAGTGGGTGGGTGAGTGATTCTACACAACACTCCCTCTTTAATTTCCAAGTGGTCCCATTCTCTTAGGAGCAGACGACAGTCAGGATGTTTTGATTTGTCGATCTGTGTAATATCACCCAGATGGAGAGCTGAAAACACCTCATGAATACAGGGATCCTCCTGTTGTACTTTGGATATTTCAGATGAACACAAGATGGGTAAGTTTTGTACATCCAAACTGGAAAGGTTGCCAAATGCCTGGGGAACAGCATGCATTGACGCTCCCAAGTGGTCAATCTCTCGGGCATGAAATGAATTCTTTGGTCCAGATACCACGGACATCTGGCACATTACTTTCACATCTGCTGAAGCAACATCTTTCCACTCTGATTTCTGGTAGTGTGGGCGACGAGACAGAGCGTCTGAGTCAATGTTCTGTTGGTAATTACGTGGTGGCCCTCGGCGGCGAGGGTTGTAGCGACGGCAACGATTTCGGTCCGCGGCATATCGGCTTCCTTGAACTGGAACTCCACCTGGACCAGTGACGTTTGCCGCCTCTGCACCCTTTTCACCTTCCACTACGTCAAACTCCACAGGTTCACCGTCACCAACACTGCGTAGATATTTCCGTGGGTTATTCTTCTTTATGGCAGTCTGATGTACAAATACATCTTCCTTTGTATCATTCCTGTTGATGAATCCATAGCCATTTCGTACATTGAACCACTTTACTGTTCCAAGAACCTTTGTTGCGATGACTTTCTTCTCCCCTCGTCTATTATTGCACTTAGCGGAACGTGTCTTAACTACAGGGACAGCAGGCCGTTCCGTTACTGTGCCCCTTTTATAGTTTCCCGACTTCTTGGTAAGTTTTATGAGACGGTCATTTACTTTTTTTAGATTTTCCTCACCTCTACATTCTCGCTTGAAATGTCCATCCTTTCCACAGTTATAACAAAGACTCCAGGTCTATCTCCTTCATGGGGATATCCTTTAGAGGAATCATTCATTTTGCTGTTAGACTTCGCAGGGTGTTCAACCTTTTGCACCCGTGCATCATCCCTTTCTGTGTTGGGCTTAGACCGAAAATATGCCATCTCGGCTCTCATGACATTTATTTCCTTCTTCAGCTGTTCCATCTCAGGGTTGACATCACCCTTAGGAGTAGGAACTGTAACAGGAGTCACAAGCTTGGACATCACAGCACTCTTTGCTACATTCCGGGCCTGAAGCATATCCTCCTCCTCTCTGACTTCCCTTAGCAGCTCAGTGAAGGTAAGTGGATCTCGCAACTTATGGGTCATGCGTATGCGAAGAGCAGTCACGTCTTCGAGCAATGCACCTCGCACAACCTGTTCAATGCGGAACCGATTCATTTCAGGCAACTCAATCCCTCTTTTCCGTAACATACAATGCAGCAGTTTGTCTATTCTCAGCAGATAACTGGACAGCTTCTCTCCCTCACACTGGAATGTGCTTCTGAATCTGACCATCAAATCTGAAATGGTTTCAGTAGTTCCAAAGGCAGTTTCTAGAGCCTGTATGTAATCAAAGGAAGTAGCAGAGGTGTTCTGCGCCTTTAAGAATCTTACAATGTCAGCAGCAGGACCCTTAAGGCTTTCTACTATTCTCTGCCTCTTCACATTGTCACTGCACTGCCATTCCTCTAGCAGAGACAGGGTCTGCTCAGCCCAGGCGTCGTACTCCTCTTCCCCACTGGGAGTTGGTCTCACTCCTGAGAACATACGGAGCTTACGGTATCCCTGAGCCTCGAAGGGCAGATTGGTGCATTTATCCACCAGAGAACTAATGGCACTGACCAACTGAGTGTTCATATCCAGGGCCGAAGGACCTATCAGACCTTTGACATCAGCAACAGTCTTTCCTTCTTGTCTCAAGAATGACAACAACGTGGCCTGAAACCCTTCTTCTTCCTTAGTAGTAATAGGGACAAACTGAACTGGCCAGGGACCAGCCTCTTCAGAAAGCCCAACTGCCTCAGGTAAACCATGACCTCTCAGGTTCTCTGATGTCTGGATCAACACAAACTGCTTCTTGGTAGCTGTATCCAAGCAGCGCTCAACTATCCTAACCTTTCCAAAGGCTTTGACACAATTCAGAGCCCTTAGCAAGACATCATTAGGGTCATCGTTAGCAACACCATTCAGCACAATGGCATGGGTAGTAGCTATCTGCTTCCGTTTGCACCAAGCTTCAATCTCAATAACATCCATCTTTTATGCTCAAACAGCCCAGTAGAAGCCACAAACCACTCTCTTAGCAATGAGCATTCAATACTGTTAGTTTACTGACATAAATAGACCACAATCCCGGACGAGCTCCCAAAATGTAACCCCTTCACGGTTCTTTAGATATATGTGAGATGTGGTCTCTGTTGTAGACAGTATTCTATAGTCCAGTAAGGAGATCACTACTACAATGGCTTAATTCTAACTATCTTACTTTATAGTTTTAACATCAGACAGTATAAGAAGATTACAGATCAATGAACTAAATTAGACATTTGCATACATTAGAATGACTCTAGACATAATAAACATACATTCTCCATTTACATGGATTCAAAGGACTGTCCCTGTGTCCAAATTTGAGTGCACTCTTTCGTTGGCGCGCTTAAGTTGGAGCTCATGGTATGTATAATGTCTGCAAGACTTACGACTCTGAACCCCTTCGTTGAATTCTCTTCACGATCACTGAATCCCACTTTGAGTTCTGGATGCAGAGCACACAGCAGCCGCTGGAGTTGGTGACTCTCTCTCTCTCTCTCTGCAGCTTTTCCAAGTAGCTCCCCATCAGCACGAGGCAAGCAGCTCTCCCCAGACCTCTGCCTTGCAGATCTGGGTTCAGACGACGATCCCCCGGTAATGGTGACTTGCAGCCAGCCAGTTCAGGATGCAGTGCTACTAATACGAAGGGCGGCGGCCGATTTTGGAAGCCCGGGACGGGATGCGGCAGCCATTTGCCTCCTGAGCCCTCTTTTCAGAGCTCCTGCCCTCTCCTCTTCCAGTCGCTCTCTGCAGCTTTTCCCGCTCGAAAAACCCGACTCCACCTCTTCCTCCTGGGGTTTCTGCCTGGAGACTGCGCAGCCTCACTGTCTGCAACAGTTGATACTGGTGCAGAATTATGGAAAGTCTGCTCTTAGTCACATTGTGTCCTTAAAAGTTCTTGCCTTACCTTCACATGGCAACTTTAACCCAGGGATTTATAACAATGATAATACAGTGTCTAAGTTAAAGATTGATAACCATACTTAGCGTACATAACATTTCCAGTGGGTATTACAGTTATATAAAAAGAAAAAGGGTGGCTAAAGTAAATGTTGGTCCCTTAGAGGATGAGACCGGGAAATTAATGGTGGGAAATATGGAGATGGCAAAAACACTGAATGAATATTTTGTATCCGTCTTTACAGTAGAGGACACTAAGAATATCCCAACACTGGACAAACAGGAGGCTGTAGGGGGGGAGGAGCTAAACACGATCAAAATCACTAAGGAAGTGGTACTCGGTAAAATAATGGGACTCAAGGTGGATAAATCACCTGGACCTGATGGCTTACATCCTAGGGTCTTGAGGGAAGTGGCGGTAGGGATTGTGGATGCATTGGTAATAATTTTCCAAAACTCCCTGGACTCGGCAAAGGTCCCGGCAGACTGGAAAACTGCTAATGTAACACCCTTATTTAAAAAGGGCAGTAGACAGAAGGCTGGAAACTATAGACCGGTTAGCCTAACATCTGTGGTAAGTAAAATTTTGGAGTCCATTATTAAGGAGACAGTAACAGGACATTTGGATAATCATAATTTAATAGGACAAAGTCAGCATGGTTTTATGAAGGGGAAGTCATGTTTGACAAATTTGCTGGGGTTCTTTGAGGAAGTAACATATAGGGTGGATAAAGGGGAACCAGTGGACGTAGTGTATTTAGATTTCCAAAAGGCATTTGACAAGGTGCCACACAAAAGATTATTGCTTAAGATAAAAAATCACGGGATTGGGGGTAATATTCTGGCATGGATAGAGGATTGGCTATCTAACAGAAGGCAGAGAGTTGGGATAAATGGTTCATTCTCAGACTGGCAATCAGTAATTAGTGGTGTTCCGCAGGGGTCAGTGCTGGGTCCCCAATTCTTTACAATCTATATTAACGATTTGGAGGAGGGGACCGAGTGTAACATATCAAAGTTTGCAGATGATACTAAGATGGGAGAGAAAGTAGTGAGTGAGGAGGACATAAAAAACCTGCAAGGGGACATAGACAGGCTAAGTAAGTGGGCAGAGATTTGGCAGATGGAATACAATACTGGAAAGTGTGAGGTTATGCACTTTGGCAGGAAAAATCGTAGAGCAAGTTATTATCTTAATGGCAAGAAACTGGAAAGTACTGAAGTACAAAGGGATCTGGGGGTCCTGGTGCACGAAACTCAAAAGGTTAGCATGCAGGTGCAGCAAGTGATTAAGAAGGCCAATGGAATGTTGGCTTTCATTGCTAGGGGGATAGAATATAAAAATAGGGAGGTATTGCTTCAGTTGTACAAGGTATTGGTGAGACCGCACCTGGAATACTGCATACAGTTTTGGTGTCCATACTTAAGAAAAGACATACTTGCACTCGAGTCAGTACAAAGAAGGTTCACTCGGTTAATCCCGGGGATGAGGGGATGGACATATGAGGAGAGGTTGAGTAGATTGGGACTCTACTCATTGGAGTTCAGAAGAATGAGAGGCGATCTTATTGAAACATATAAGATTGTGAAGGGGTTGGATCGGGTGGATGCGGGGAGGATGTTCCCGATGATGGGTGAAACTAGAACTAGGGGGCATAGACTTAGAATAAGGGGCTGCTCTTTCAAAACTGAGATGAGGAGGAATTACTTCACTCAGAGGGTGGTAGGTCCATGGAATATGCTGCCCCAAAAAGCTGTAGAAGCTACATCATTACATAAATTTAAAACAGAAATAGACAGTTTCCTAGAAGTAAAGGGAATTAAGGGTTACGGGGAGCGGGCAGGAATTTGGACATGAGTCTAGGTTCGGATCGGACAAGGGCCTGTGGGTAGCGGAGCGGGCCCAGGGGCCGTGTAGCCTGATCCTGCTCCTATTTCGTGTGTCTAATTCTGTTAGATTCAGGAGATGGTTCTGTGATAGTAGATTGGCGGTTAGGATCAGCTCAGCCATGATCTTATTGAATGGCGGAGCAGGCTCGAGGGGCCGATTGGCCTACTCCTACTCCTATTTCTTATGTTCTTATGTTCTTATGAATGGAGGAGTCCATAGCGACCATGAGCAGAGCCTTTGTGGAGCCATTGGCGCATGAACACATCACCATGGAAAGGTTGGCAACCTCCATGGAGGAGATAACTCGCCAGGGTACGGAAAACATGGTGAGTGCTCATAAGAGAATGACATCTCTTGAGGAGCGTTGGCCATCTATTGAACCGAGAAACCAGACTTTCATGGAAGTCCTTCTGAGTAGGACTGCCAGTGCAGAAACGGGTCCCCATGGCCCCCTGAAGCGCAGCAAGGTGCTCTCAAGCCACTTCCAAGCACTGGCCCCTTCTGGCCTGTGCAGCTTCAGGTGAGTGAGCAGCAGCCTGGTGCTCCTGATGCTCATCCCGCTGTTCCTGGTTCTGCTGCTGCCGGAGATCCTCTAATGGCAAGAAGGGAAGGAAAAAAAGGCGTCCCATGCTTCTCGTAGATGCCTCCGCTGAGGAAGCGCTGAGTGAGGGTGGCGAGAGGGGCTTCCCAGGAGATCACACTGGAGAAGTGTGTGAGGCTTCAACCTTCCACAGCTGTGCCTAAGCCTTGAAGAAGTAGCCCCAAGCCTTCAGCAACAAGGTCCTTCAACATACAAATGCTCTCTGTTTAAATCGCAGCTTTCCCTAATGACCTGCAGCTGACAGCAAGCAAGCCGTCAAGCTTCACGCCAGGTTTCATCAGCGGGGTTCCCCGCAGACGTGTTTAGCGTGGGAAACCCTTGAAAATAGCAAGGGCAGCTTAAAATGGCATTAAACATGCCAATAATTGGTGATTAGGGTCCCGACGGCCAGTCCCGCCAGTGGCGGGCGGGACTGATTCGGGTCGCGGAGAAACGACGGTCCGAAAGTCGGATGGGGCGGGGAATCAGGTGGGGGGGTTCGCAACCCCCTATTTCTGCTAATTTCGGCCCCCGCCCGCCTGAAAACCCACTCGACGGCTGGCAGAAAATCGGGGCCAACGTTTCAGGCCGATGACCTTTCGTCAGGACTGGAAAAAAGCAGGAAATGGAACAGATTTTGAAGCAAGTTTAGAGGCTGGGAAATGGGAGAGGGGATGAAAGAACAATAGGGAAGGTCTGTGATAGGATGGAAGGCAGGAGAATTAAAGAGACATTGCTCAGTTCGCTCTGGCTCATGAACCAGCAACTGGTGTTTCCGTCCTTCATTTGTTCTACCCGCATATTTTACGCTCCCTATCTCTGTAATCTCCTCCAGCCCCACAACCCCCCGAGATATCTGCACTCCTCTAATTCTGCCCTCTTGAGCATCCCTGATTTTAATCGTTCTGCCATTGGAGGCCGTGCCTTCAGCTGCCTGGGCCCTCAGCTCTGGAACTCCCTCCATAAACCTCTCCGCCTCGCTACCTCTCTTTCCTCCTTGAAGAAAACCTACTTCTTTGACCAAGCTTTTGGTCATCTGCCCTAATATCTCCTTATGTGGCTCGGTGTCAATTTTTGTTTGATAATCGCTCCTGTGAAGAGCCTTGGGACGTTTTACTACGTTAAAGGTGCTATATAAACGTAAGTTGTTGTTGTTGGTTACTAAGTAACACTTCCACAGTACTAACATTACATTCCAATATAAGTGGGGGGAGGGGAAGATTTCCCCTACCTATTCATAGAAAAGGTTGCAGCAAACAGAAAATCCTCCCTCCCCGGGTTAGAACGTTCCTCAAGGAGTTAAATAATTCTCTGACAATAAATTTGCTGTAATTGGCTTTTATTTGTGGCATCGATTTGTCTTCGATTTGATTCAGCAGGGCCATTCAATTCCATTCGAAATCTCCTCACACTGTGAGCCTGTGGGAAGCTCCAGTAATTGTTAGCTTGTGCTCACAGCTCTGAAGAGATTGGCCTAGAAATTCAGTTGGTTGCGGCAGCAGTTAGCGCCTTAAGAGAAGTGAATTTCGGGCGCTATGCGTGTAGCGCCCGGGCGCAGCGCAGTTTGCACCTCGCCCCAAATTAAGTTGACCCTTAGCGCCGGCGCAAAGTTTAGCGCCCGCCCGGCTGCGCGCGCAGAAAATGACGTCACATCCTCGTGCAACGCCCTTTGCGTGCCCCGATTCCAAACTTCAGTCGGACCGCCCCATTGTGCGGCTGGCGTCCAGAGCGTTTGTAAAATGGAACGCAACAGCCGACGCGGGCCCCGGGGAGCGCAAATTAAAGGGCACTCCTCCTGCACTATAAAAGGCACTCTGCATGTGTTGTGTGGAAGGGTCCAGTGTGTTGTTGTAAACGGTGTATTTCTCCTCCTCCTCCTCGTCCTCCTCCTCCTCCTCCTCCTCCTCCTTTCCCCAGACTCGGCCTTTGAAAAAAACACATGCACCCTTCCCCTTTAAGAGCTCACTGGCACCAGAGTGTCTGCCGTCAATCACCAGCTCCCCGCACCTCGGGTGTTGCGCTCCGGCCTGACGGCTTAGCGCCTGAAGATAGTCGTGCAACGCCTGTTTTAGCGCTCCAGCAACCTCTTAGGGCGAAGCGACTGAATTTCCGCAAAGGGGGCGAAACTTTGGGGCGGGCGCTAACATCGGGCGGGCGCTAACGTTAGCGCCCCAAAACTGGCTATACTGAATTTCTAGGCCATTATGCTAGAAACGACTGTTGTGATATCAGTGTACAAACACTTAATGTGCTTTATACTATTTGATGGGGTTGTTAACCCAATTATTTTAGCTGAGTTCCGACACTTTTTATAATTGGAGATGGAGGAATGCTATACGAATGTGTTGAGTCTTCACACACTAATATCACACAGATTCATTTCCAGGTTACTACTCTGATAGGGTACTGAAAATGTTAAAACAGCTCAGTTTAGCTAAAGGTTGAATTATTTTAGATTTCCATTCCGTGTTTGGTTCTTCATTTTATTGCTGGCGGCTTTACTCGTCTCAATCTACCAATAGGCTCAGTAGTGACTTCACCACAATTCAGATCAAAAGAGATGTGAATGTGTGGCTTGGGTTTTAGCAAGCTCTGCCCTTTCCTCCCATCCACAACAGATGCACAAGCTCATTAAACAATACCGAGCACCGTGTTCATGCAGCCGTCTCTTCTATAACTGCTGCTAGTCCTCCTCCCTGACTGACCAGCAGGAGACATATCAAGAAAGCTCACGGCTGCAAAATTCGACGCCTTAGCGCCGGTTGTAATGGCCGGTTTGAAGCAAAAAGTAGCGGCCCCCCTCGCTTCTGCCCACTTCCGGTGTGGCCCCCACTGGTCGCCATCTTGAGAAGGGCGTAACGTGGGCGGGATGTGCGAGCACCGTTAGTATTCAGTGTTCTCTTCTTTTCTTTTTAGGCAGTCCCTCGGAACCGAGGATGACTTGCTTCCACACTAAAAATGAGTTCGCAGGTGACTGATGAGTCCAATGCGGGACCTACAGTCTCTGTCACAAGTGGGGCAGACGGTGGTTGAAGGGGCGGGTGGGTGGGGTGCTTGGGTTGACGTGCGTTCCTTGCGCTGCCTGCGCTTGGCTTCCGCTTGCTTCCGGCGAAGAGACTCGAGGTGTTCGGCGCCTTCCCGGATGCTTCTCCTCCACTTTGTGCGGTCTTGGGCCAGGGATTTCCAGGCGTCGGTGGGGATGTTACACTTTTTCAAGGAGGCTTTGAGGGTGTCCTTGAAGCGTTTCCTCTGCCCACCTGGGGCTCTCTTGCCGTGTCAGAGCTCTGAGTAGAGCGCTTGTTTTGGGAGTCTCGTATCGGGCATGCAGACAATGTGACCCGTCCATCGGAGCTGATTGAGCGTGATCAAAGCTTCGATGCTGGGGATGTTGGCCTGAGCGAGAACACTGATGTTGGTGTGCCTATCCTGCCAATGGATTTGCAGGATCTTGCGGTATTCAGTGTTTGTAGGTCGTGACGTCAGTCAGCGTGCGATGCTGATTTGATGCACGACCTGCCATTTTAGACGCCGCCATTCCAATCAACGCCCTCTCCTAAACATGCACAGTGTTCAACTGCACGAGGCACCCACCACCAGCGCCATTTAAACAGATACATCCAACTTGCAGCTAAGTTGATTTTATCTCTTGGACTGGCTCTTCCAGACTTTATATTGATACTGGCTTGCTGGAAGACATTTTTAAAGTTGTTAAAGTGTGCAGGGAGTACTGCTGGACATTGGGAAGGTGTTGGCTCCTACTGCAAGTCCTCACTTGCTCCCAGTCCTGGGGGCTCTACTTGCAGCCCTCCTCGCACTGCAGCATGACGGGGAGATGGAGCAGAGGCAGCAAAGACAAGCTGTTTGCAGAGGGAGGAGGGGGAAGAGGCGGAGGGCTCTCGGCAGGTCTTACCCACCTAGGGTCTTCTGGGAGCACTCCTCCTACCTGCATATAAGCCAGGGGCAATGTATTTGGAGGCTGCGCTTCACCAAGGAGGTGGTCACAGAACTCTGCTACCTCCTGGAGCCAGACCTGCAGCCTCAGAGCAGGGCGACAGCAGCTCGCCCAGTGGCCCTCAAGGTCACCGTGGCCCTGAATTATTTTGCAGCTGGATCCTTCTAGGCTGGAGCAGGCGACATAAAAAACATATCGCAGTTTGTCGTCCATCGCTGCATCCGGGAGGTCACAGAGGCTGTACTCCGGGAGAAGAGACTTCATTGTCTTCTCGCTGAACAGAGAGAAGCAAGAGGAGCCGCACATGGCTTTGCCAGGACAAAGGATGGCTCTAGATGAAGTGTGAATTGCGCTGGCAGAATGAAAGACAGCTGCCGTGTGGGAGGGAAGAAAAAAAGACTCAGTCAAAATGTGTGGATGAAAAATATATATATGATGCGGGCCAAGGTTATGGTCTGAAATTGTTGAACTCCATGTTGAGTCCAGAGAGCTGTAAAGTGCCTAATCGGAAGATGAGGTGCTGTTCCTCGAGCTTACGCTGAGCTTCCGTGGAACAATGTAAGAGGCCGAGGACGGTGAGGTCCGAGTGGGAATG
This sequence comes from Somniosus microcephalus, assembly GCF_052327205.1. Lineage (NCBI taxonomy): Eukaryota > Metazoa > Chordata > Chondrichthyes > Squaliformes > Somniosidae > Somniosus > Somniosus microcephalus. Next base: position 80,557,886 of record NC_141006.1, on the reverse strand, counting down.
GAGCGAAGAATTAAAGTGACAGGCCACCGGAAGCTCGGGGTCCCCCTTACGAACTGAACGGAGGTGTTCCGCAAAACGGTCACCCAATCTGCATTTGGTCTCCTCAGCGCAATTCACACTTCATCTCGAGCCATCCTTTGTTTCTGAACCTGTCCCATTACCATCTCCTCTCGCCTTGAATATCTCTCAATGTCTCTTAACCTCTCCTGCCTTCTATCCTATCACAGACCTTCCCTTTTGTTCTTTCATCCCCTCCCCCATTTCCCAGCCCCTAAACTTGCTTAAAAATCTGTTCCATTTCCTGCTTTTTCCCAGTTCTGACGAAAGGTCTTCGACCTGAAACGTTAACTCTGTTTCTCTCTTCACAGATGCTGCCTGACCTGTTGACTATCTCCAGCATTTTCTGTTTTTATCCTCGGAGACAAGGGCCTAGAAATTCATTGTACCCACTTTTGGGGCGGTAAAGTCGGGTGGCCGCTAAAGCTTGCGCCCGCCGCCAAATCGAGGCCACTTCTCCGATATTCATTAGCTTCGCCCTAAGAGTTTGCTCGAGCGCTAAAACTGGCGCTGGACGCCTCTCTTTAGGCGCTAAGCCGGAGGTGCTGAGCGAGAGCGCCGAGGCCGGGCGCAGCGCAGGTGCGGCCATCTCGTGATTGACAGCAGACACCCTGGCGCTGGCCAGCTCTTAAGGGGGAAGGGTCGACTTGGTCTGCTGCCACGCCCTGGATAGTGGAGCCCTCCAGCTAGGCCTGAACACTGCTGCTGGACCCAAATAGCGCCTGAAGCCATGCAGAAGGCCCGTGAACGAGCGCAGCGCTTCTCAGAGCGTGATCTGAGTGTGCTGGTTGGTGGTGTGGAGAAGAGGCGCCATATTTTGTACCCGGACAATGGCAGGAAGGCGCCGGTCCGCGCCTACCAGAGAGCCTGGAGGCATGTTGCCAGCAAGGTGTCAGCCAACAGCGAGGTCCCCAGGACCGGTGTCCAATGCCGCAAAAAGTTTAATGACCTCACTCGGATTGTCAGGGTGAGTACCCTTTCCAGTGACCTCCTCATCCTTGCATGTGCACCTCACATTATGGGCAAAGGGACCTGAAAGCCCTAATGGCCAGCCCTCATCCAGCAGCTATGGGACAGGCATGAACATCAATTGCACATTCTGCACTTAACACACTGGCCAGGCTATTCCACCATGGGAGGCAGTGCACACAAGATCAGGGCGACACACTGGCCAGGCTATTCCACCATGGGAGGCAGTGCACACAAGATCAGGGCGACACACTGGCCAAGCTATTCCACCATGGGAGGCAGTGCAAACAAGATCAGGGCGACACACTGGCCAAGCTATTCCACCATGGGAGGCAGTGCACACAAGATCAGGGCTACACACTGTACTTAGAGGCCGTCCTTTCTCTTGCAGGCCAAGCTGGCCAATAATAGGAAGAGCCAGACTGCGACCGGGGGAGGCCGACCCCAGATCCAGCCGCTCACCGAGCTGCAACATCGCGTGGAGCGCGTCATGGGTGGCCGGGTGATTGGCCCCGTTGCATGTGGAGATGCCGACCCTGTTCTGGGCACCAATGGTAAGGACATCAACGTTTGGACCTCTCTCGTCCCACTTGCGCATCAGATCTACATCCTTTGCCACTGTCCGACCAATGCGCTGAATGCCACCACTCATGCATCCCTCGCTGACGCCCTCTCCTCACTCTAAAGCTACTCTTGTGCCTTCCTGCTTTCAGATGGTGAGGAGGAGGTCCCTGAAGTTGCCAGTGACAGCCCCTCAGAAGAGGGGGAGGAGGAGGAGCAAGAGGAAGGCGGCCCATCAGGGGAACCCTCAGCCGTGGCAACCCATGCGAATGTAGGGGACACATCTTCCCTGGAGGGGAGCGTGGCGGAAGTGTCGGAGGGGAGGGGAGCTCATGGGACCTGCGGCCTGCAGAAACGCGGGAGGGGGGGTGCCAGTTCGGCGGCCTTCTCCCCAGAGGGGGGAAGGGTCGGAGGGGAGTCCAATTGCTGGGCCCAGCGGCGTCCAGCAACGCAGGAAGGGTCGGCCAGCTCGGCGGCCTTCTCCCCAGAGGGAGAGTCCGGCCTCCAGTCCGGAGATGGTCTTCGCCGAGGAGATGGAACGCCTCGAGGACTTGTCCGCGGACTCGGAGCGCCGGCACACGGAGCTCATGGGGGTAGTGGCACGGTTGCCTGAGGCCATCGAGTCCCTCTCTCGGAGTGTCACCGACGTCGGGGCCTCACAGGCCATCAGTTTGGTGGAATTCGGGGCAGAGCAGGCAGCGAGTCGGGCGGCATTCGGGGCAGATCAGGCAGCGAGTCGGGCGGCATTCGGGGCAGCTCAGGCAGCGAGTGGGCAGCTGATCAGTGGTGCCGTGCAGTCACTGGGTGCTCTGATGAGGTCACTGAACAGGTCAACACGGGCACTCACTGCTGCCACACTCGCTGTGTTAGCCAGGCATCGCCAGGGCACCCGGCGCGCTGCAGCAGCACAGCGGTCTGTCCCTCGGCAGATTGGTGTGCATGCTGCAGTGCTGGCCCGGGCGAGTGCCTGTGTCTCAGGCGACCAGCGAGCGCCTGCCATCCACCAGCTTGTCCCCATTCCTCCAGCCGCCACTGCCACTCCCCCAGTGGAGCTGCCAGGAGCTGCTGCAGCGACTGATGCTGGCCAGCCACAGCTGCAGCATTCAACAGCCGCCCGCTCGACGGCCAGACCTCGACTAGGCCGACCCCCAAGGGCATCTGCCGTCACGACATGTGCCCCTCTGGAGCCTGCCCCCAGCCTTGCAGCAGCCAATGGCCTTACTTTGAGGAGGAGCAGCAGGGCGGGCAGGGGCCACACAAAGTTGGCCAAGGCATCGCCCTAGCAGGCCAAAAAGTCGAATGTGTGGCCAGTTGTGTTTGTTTTTTGAGGCCGAGAATTGGATGTTTGTTTTTTGAGGCTGAGAATTGGATGTTTGTTTTTTGAGGCCGAGAATTGGATGTTTGTTTTTTGAGGCCGAGAATTGGATGTTTGTTTTTTGAAGGCCGAGGATGTGATGTTTGCTTTTTACGAAGGCCGAGGATGACGGCCATTTTAGTTGCACTGTTTTGTTAATCCTCTCCAGGTTGTGGGAGCGAGTAATGTGTTTGAGTGTTTTTTGGGGGTTTCGTCTGTTTTTGGTTTTCATGTGGGAAGGGCCCTGAGTTTGTACAATAAAGCATTTTATTTATTAACATTGTCCATGTTTGATCTTTGAAGTGTTTGTTGCCTTAACCGGCTGAGGGCTTGCGGAGCGGCTGCAATCATGTTCTTTCATTGGCACAAGCCATTCCCTGACAGGGGGCCTAGAAGTGACGTTCAATAAGCCGCCGACGGGCGGCCCTTGGACCTTCTGCCTCCCTCCTGGGCTGGTACTCCTCGTCCTCCTCCTCCTCATGCTCCTCCTGCTCCTCCTCCTGAGGTGGGGGTCCAACGTGAGGTGGCAGTGCCTGAGTCCTGCGGATAGCCAGGTTGTGCAGCATGCAGCAAACGACGACGAATTGGGAGACTCGCTCCTGCGAATACTGGAGGGCTCCCCCGGAGCGATCGAGACAGCGGAACCGTTGCTTGAGGACGCCGATTGTTTGTTCTATGATGTTCCTAGTCGCTTGATAGCTCTCGTTGTATGCCTCTTCAGCAGGGGTCGTGGGCGCACGGAGCGGGGTCATGAGCCAGGTACACAAAGGATAGCCTTTGTCTCCGATAAGCCATCCTCTTGGGTGAGGCTGTGCCTGGAACATGTCAGCCACAGTTGTCTGTCGCAGGATAAAGGCATCGTGGCTGCTGCCTGGAAAGCGGGCATTGACAGCTAGGATGCGCTGCCTGTGGTCACACACCAGCTGTACGTTGAGGGAATGGTAGCCCTTCCGGTTGCGGTAATCCTCGGCATGCTCCAGAGGTGCCCGCAAAGCCACATGCGTGCAGTCAATGGCGTCCTGCACCATGGGGAAGCCCGCTATTCTTGCAAATCCCACTGCACGCTGCTGCTGCTTGTCCAGGGTCATGGGGAAGGAGATGAATTGATGTCTCCTTCTGAAAAGGGCCTCGGTCACCTGGCGGATGTTAGCGATGTCCCCAGCAGCGGATTGAAAGGAGCCGGTGGCATAGAAGTTGAGAGCCACCGTCACCTTCACTGCCACCGACAGAGACGTCCTGCGCATCAGCTGTGGCTGCAGATCTCTCTGAAGCAGCTGGCAGATGTCTGCAACCACCTCCCTTCTGAATCGCAGCCTCCTTACACACATCGCGGCAGACATAGTCAAATAGGAGGACTGCTGGTGGTATACCCTGGGTGGGTAAGGCCTCAGTTGGCGACGCCTGTTGCCCCCTCTGCGTCTAGCCAGGGCTGCCACTCTCTCACGGCGTCTGTAAGCCCTTCTGGCATAAGGCTGAAAGTCAGCGTTGGCACCCAATGCAGCCCCCATTATATGCTGGCAAACACTGAGCTCTCAATGAAGGCAAAGATAATTGCTAAGCTCTGGCCTGAGCCAAAGATACCTGTCCTAGTGTTGGTCCAAACCAGTAAGCTCTCCTCCTTGGTCTCTCTCCAAAAAACCGTTGCACAAGAGTGAATGCTGCAAAATGGCTGGCCTTTATAGTGCAGGGTAAGTGCCCTTTAATTAGCGCTCCCCGCGGCCCGCCTCGGCTGTGTACCGTTCCACTTCACAGTCGTTAGGGCCGCCCGGCGCACAATGGGGCGGCGTGAGTGAAGTTCCGATTCCGGGCACACAAAGGGCGTTGCACGACGAAATGACGTCATGATCTGCGCGCGCAGCAGGGCGCGCTAAGACTTTGCGCCGGCGCTAAATGTGTACTGAAGTTGGGGCGAGGCGCAGATCGCGCTGCGCCCGGGCGCTAAGCGCCTAGCGCTCGAGATCTACTCCTCCTAAGGCGCTAACGGCTGGCGTGCCCAGCTGAATTTCTAGGCCAAGGGCTATCCGCTCGGCACCTGGCTGATGACTCCCCTCCGCAACCCCATCACTCATGGCCAGCAATCATATGATGACAACCATGCTGCCTTGAGGACCCTCGGCAAGCAGACCATCGGGGAGCTGAAGCAATGGTTCCGCCACCTTGACCACTCGGGAGAACAACCTTGCAGTTATTTCTTTACTCAGATAGTTGTGAATCTTTGGAATTCTCTGCCCCAGAGGGCTGTGGATGCTGAGTCTTTGAGTATATTCAAGGCTGAGATCGATAAATTTTTGGACTCTAGGGGAATCGAGGGATATGGAGATTGGGCGGGAAAGTGGAGTTGAGGTCGAAGATCAGCCATGATCTTATTGAATGGCGGAGCAGGCTCGAGGGGCCGTATGGTGGAGCAGGCTCATGGGGCCGTATGGCGGAGCAGGCTCATGGGGCCGTATGGCGGAGCAGGCTCGAGGGGCCGTATGGTGGAGCAGGCTCATGGGGCCGTATGGCGGAGCAGGCTCAAGGGGCCGTATGGTGGAGCAGGCTCGAGGGGATGTGTGGTGGAGCAGGCTCGAGGGGCCGTATGGCGGAGCAGGCTCGTGGGGCCGTGTGGCGGAGCAGGCTCGTGGGGCCGTGTGGCGGAGCAGGCTCGAGGGGCCGTGTGGCGGAGCAGGCTCGAGGGGCCGTATGGTGGAGCAGGCTCGAGGGGCCATATGGCGGAGCAGGCTCGTGGGGCCGTGTGGCGGAGCAGGCTCGAGGGGCCGTATGGCGGAGCAGGCTCGAGGGGCCGTATGGCGGAGCAGGCTCGAGGGGCCGTATGGCGGAGCAGGCTCGAGGGGCCGTATGGCGGAGCAGGCTCGAGGGGCCGTATGGCGGAGCAGGCTCGAGGGGCCGTATGGCGGAGCAGGCTCGAGGGGCCGTATGGCGGAGCAGGCTCGAGGGGCCGTATGGTGGAGCAGGCTCGAGGGGCCGTATGGCGGAGCAGGCTCGAGGGGCCGTATGTTATATAGCGCCTTTCGCATCTTTAAGACGTTCCATAGCATTTCACAGCCAATGAAGTACTTTTTGAAGTGTAGTCACTGTTGTAATGTAGCCAAACGCAGCAGCCAGTTTGGACACAGCAAGATCCCACAAACAGCAATGGGGCAGATGATCAGATAATCTGTTTTAGTGATATTGTTTGAGGATAAGTATTGGTCAGAACACCAGGAGAATTGCCCTGCTCTTCTTCAATATTGTCACCTGAGAGGGTAGACAGGGCTTTGGTTTAACATCTCATCTGAAAGATGACACTTCCAACCGTGCAGCGCTCCCTCAGTATGGCACTGGTGTGTTAGTTATTTCAATGCCTACATGGCAATATAGACCCTCGACTCGCTTCTCCACCTGAAAGTGGAGACTAATGCTGAGGGAAAATCAAGGTGAGCTCAAGACAGCTGTGAATCGTACAGTCACGGGGCGGGGCACGCGGGGGGGTGACGGTGGTCGAGTGGCGCCATCTGGTTTATGCAGCTCTGATCTGTCTTTTCCACCTTGCGTACTGTCTTTTCCACCTTGCGTACATGCTAATCATCTGTCAGGGGCCTGGGGTTTGGAGAAGCAACTGAGCAGTTGTTCAGGGGCTCGGGAGAGTGGAGGAGTACTTTCACAGCGCACTGATTAGCTGTTCAAGTGCCTCGCTAGCAGAGCAGTGAGTTATCTAGCATGATGATCAACTCCACAGGGGGTACAGGGAATGTAGGAATCTAAGTGCTTCACACAGTCTGCTCACTGATGGAATTGTGAGAGAGATCACTGGAGGAAAAGACAGCTGTAGGAAAGGTCTAGAAATGACTGGAGTAAAAGAAAATGCACCAGGACGGTAGAGTTATATCATTTTATAGCACGGAAGGAGGACATTCAGCCCATTGTGCCTGTCTCAGCTTTCCCAAAGCTAACCATTTAATCCCCTTTCCTTGCCTTTTCTCCATTAACATTTCATTGTTTAAACATTAATCCACTGCCTTTTAAAAGCTGCTTCCACCACAGGTTCTGGTGGGCTAGTCCAACAACGACAACAACAACTTGCATTTATATAGCACCTTTAATGTAGTAAAATGTCCCAAGGTGTTCACAGGGGTGATTATCAGACAAAAATGAATACCGAGGTAGGTTTTAAGGAGTGACTTAATGAAGGAGAGAGAGAGGCAGAGAGGTTTAGGGAGGGAATTCCACAGCTTAGGGCCTAGGCAGCTGAAGGGGCGGCCACCAATGGTGGAGCGATGGAAATTAGGGATGTGCGAGTGGCTAGAATTGGAGGAGCGCAGATATCTCGGGGGGTTGTGGGACTGGAGGAGGGATCTTTTTTATTTGTTTTTATGGGATGTGGGTGTCACTGGCAATGCCAGCATTTATTGCCCATCCCTAGTTGCCCTTGAGAAGGTGGTGGTGAGCCGCCTTCTTGAACCACTGCAGCCCGTGTGGTGATGGTAATCCCACAGTGCTGTTAGGGAGAGAGTTCCAGGATTTTGACTCAGCGACGATGAATGATCGGCCGATATACTTCTAAGTCAGGATGGTGTGTGACTTGGAGGGGAACTTGGAGGTGGTGGTGTTCCCATGTGCCTGCTACCCTTGTCCTTCTAGGTGGCAGAGGTCGTGGGTTTGGGAGGTGCTGCTGAAGAAGCTTTGGCAAGTTGCTGCAGTGCATCTTGTAGATGGTACACACTGCAGCCACGGTGCGCCGGTGGTGGAGGGAGTGAGTGTTTAAGGTGGTGGATGGGATGCCAATCAAGCGGGCTGCTTTGTCCTGGATGGTTTCGAGCTTCTTGAGTGTTGTCGGAGCTGCACTCATCCAGGCAAGTGGAGAGTATTCCATCACACTCCTTACTTGTGCCTTGTAGATGGTAGAAAGGCTTTGGCGAGTCAGGAGGTGAGACACTCGCCGCAGAATATCTAGCCCCTGACCTGCTCTTGTTGCCACAGTATTTATGTGTCTGGCCCAGTTAAGTTTCTGGTTAATGGTGACCCACAGGATGTTGATGGTGGGGGATTCGGCGATGGTAATGCAATTGAATGTCAAGGGACAGTGGCTAGACTCTCGCTTGTTGGAGATAGTCATTGCCTGGCACTTCTGTGGCGCGAATGTTACCTGCCACTTATCAGCCCAAGCCTGAATGTTGTCCAGGTCTTGTTGCTTGCGGGCATGGACTGCTTCATTATCTGTGGAGTTGCGAATGGCACTGAACACTGTGCAGTCATCAGCGAACATCCCCATTCCTGACCTTATGTTAGAGGGAAGGTCATTGATGAAGCAGCTGAAGATGGTTGGGCCTAGGACACTGCCCTGAGGAACTCCTGCAGTGATGTCCTGGGGCTGTGATAATTGACCTCTGACCATCACCCCATCTTCCTTTGTGCTAGGTATGACTCCAGCCAGTGGAGAGTTTTCCCCCTGATTCCCATTGACTTCAGTTTTACTAGGGCTCCAAGGTTACAGAGATAGGGAGGGGCGAGGCCATGGAGGGATTTGAAAACAGGGATGAGAATTTTGAAATCGAGGTGTTGCTTAACTGGGAGCCAATGTAGGTCAGCGAGCACAGGGGTGATGGGCGAACGGGACTTGGTATGAGTTAGGATACGGGGCAGCAGTTGTCCATGTCCTAACAACTATTTGTTTATAAAATACTCCTAATCTCTTCCTTTGATCTTTTGACGATTTAAATTAATGCCCTCGAGTTACTGATGCACTGGCCAGTGTAACTTTTCCCCCCTGTTTACTTTATAAAAATTATCATCATTTTGAACACCTTTATTAAATCTCCATTTAAACTTCTAGTGAAAAGACAATTTCTCTAGTCTCACCTCAAACCTGAAACTTCTCATTTCTGGTATCACCTTAGTAAATCTCTTTTGTGCTCTCTCTATAGCCTCAACAACCTTCTTAAATGTGCCCAAAAGTAAATACAAAATTCTAACTGTTGCCTAACCAATGCTTTGTACAGGTTAAGCATTATCTATTCATAAAAATCAAGGATTCCATTTTTTTTACAGCTTTATCAACTTGTCCTTGCACGTTTAAGGACTTGTGTAGCTGAATCCTAAGGCTCTCTGTTCTTCCTCTCATTCTTCCTCACAAAATGTACCAGCTCCCATTTCTCCACATTGTTTTCAAATCCCTCCATGGCCTCGCCCCTCCCTATCCCCTCCAGCCCCCCCACCCCCCGAGATCTCTGCGCTTCTCCAATTTTGGCCTTGGACATCCCCGATTTCCATCGCTCCACCATTGGCGGCCGTGCCTTCAGCCGCCTGGGCCCTAAGCTCTGGAATTCCCTCCCTAAACCTCTCCGCCTCTCTCTCCTCCTTGAAGACGCTCCACAAAACCTGCTCTAATATCTCCTTATGTGGCTCAGTGTCAAACTTTGTTTGATTACGCTCCTGTGAAGCGTGTGAGACATTTTACTATGTTAAAGGCGCTATATAAATATAAGTTGTTGTTGTTGCATCAATCTGGTCTGCTGACCTGTCTCTGTCTTCACTGACAACAACAGCCTGCATTTATCCAGCACCTTTAATGTCAAAATAATGTTCCAAGCTGCTTCACAGCGAGAGGCAAGGAAAACAGATGCAAATGTTGATATTGATACCCAAGTGCAGATTATTTTTAGATGCACGAAAAGGCAGTGAATCAAGCGCTGATCCCTGGGGGACACCAATGTTTATGTGCCTCCAGTCTGAAAAATATCTCATAACCACTTGGTGATTTGTGGCCCCCTTTGTAAAACTGAGCGGCCTTGAAGTGGTGCTGGGTCAGTTGAGGAAAACCAGGTCTACATGAGGCCAAACCAGAGGTCCTTACTGGAACCGCTGTTGGCAGCCTCCAAAAAGGTAAGTTTAAAAAAAAGCCCTTACCTGAATGTGGAGCCAGGAGGTGTAGGAATGCTCCTGATTGTTTCCCCCCCCACTTCCGCTCACCCTCTGCCCCTCCAATCATTTCCCCACCTCTCCCAGTCACCCCCCTCTCTCCCAATTGCTTTCCCCCTCCCTCTCCACCCTTTCCCACTGGTGAGGGGAGTCTGGGACAAGGACAACCTTAAAATCAGAGCCAGGCCATTCAGGAGAGAAGTTAGGAAACACTTCTTCACACAAAGGGTGGTCGAAGTGTGCAGCTCTCTCCCACAAAGAGCAGTAGATGTAGCGCAATTAATCATTTTAAATCTGAGATCGATAGGTTTTTGTTAGACCAGGGTATTAAGGGATATGGAGCCAAGGGTAAATGGGGTTAAGATACTGATCAGCCATGGTCTCATTGAATGATGGAACAGGCTCGAGGGGCTGAATGGCCTCCTCCTGTTCTTATGATCCCAGCCCTCCTCCCTCCTGATCGCTTCCTCCCCCCCTTTCGTACGATCTAACTGCGGGCTGATCAGTGGGTCAACGTGATCCAAATTCTACACCCTAATGTCCATGCACAAAAATCGCTTTCCATTTCACTGGATAGTGATCAGGAGCAGAACCCCTGGCTGTTTTTTTCTCTCTCACATTAGTACAGTGATGCTGAGCCCCAAATGTTTTCCCCATGCGAGTCTTTAAGGAGTCGATCTGTGCTTCCTGTACGGTTTGAGGCTGTTTTAAAGGATCCTCTGCCAGAAACTTTACCTACGCTTCTGTGGAGTCCTCTTCCTTTTAACCCTACAACAACAACTTGCATTTATATAGTGTCTTTAACGTAGTAAAACGTCCCAAGGTGCTTCACAGGAGGGTTATCAGAAAAAAATGGGCACCGAGCCACATAAGGAGAAATTAGGCCAGGTGACCAAAAGCTTGGTCAAAGAGGTCAGTTTAAAGGAGCGTCTTAAAGGAGGAAAGAGAGGTAGCGAGGTGGAGAGGTTTAGGGAGGGAAATCCAGAGCTGAGGGCCCAGGCAACAGGAGACACGGCCACCAATGGTGGGCCAATTAAAATCAGGGATGCTCAAGAGGCCAGAGGAGTGCAGAGATCTCAGAGGGTTGTAGGGCTGTAGGAGGTTACAGAGATTGGCGAGGCTATGCTGGGATTTGAACACCAGGATGAGAATTTTGAAATCGAGGCGTTGCCGGACCGGGAGTCAATGTAGGTCAGCGAGCACAGGGGTGATGGGTGAACGGGGCTTGGTGCGAGTTAGGACATGGACAGCTGAGTATTGGACGAGCTCAAGTTTACGTAGGGTAGAATGTGGGAGGCCGACCAGGAATGGATTGGAAAATTGCCTCATTTGCAAAGGGAACATGTCTATTCCTGTGTCCTTTTATATGATTAAAAGATACACTTGATTGTATAGGTAAAGTTAGTATTGGCAACAGGGAAAAGATGTTAATGCTTTGGTTCTAACCAGAGTCTAAAGTGAAATCCAGGCCATCATCTATACTAATGCATTGGCCCTGAAATTAGGATCGGGTGCTTGCCGCACGTGCAAGCCCCCGATGTGCACTCACCCTGCGCGCCGACATCTGAAGCCCGGGCCTGCTTGCATTTCCTGTCACTGGCCCGGTTCAGATGTCGGCGCGATGTGCTTACCTGATCCAGCGGCGTAGTTAGTGCGATGTGCCGGCTGGGATCAGGTGAGCACTCTGCAGCCAATCAGGGGAGGGGAAACTCATTCATGAGTTTGATAGTAAAGACTGTCAAACTCATGAAAAGTACGGGCTGCCAAAACACTACTTTACTACTTTAACTTAAATAAAATTTTTAAAAACATCCCACTGATTATATTAACTATAAATAAGTTTTTAAAAATGTTTTAAACAATTAATCAATTTTTTGAAAAAAATACATTTTTAAAAATAGGGTCTAAAACTAAACTTACCTTACTGTAAATTCTTTAAAAATAATAAACCTGTGAAAAAAAAATTTCTAAATTGTACTAAAAGCCCACTTACCTGTAAAACTAAATACTTACGTCTGGTTTTTCCACGCGTAAAAACCGGAGGCCTTTACACTCGGGCAACTCTGGAAAAAAAAAAGGAATTTCACTGCGCACGCGCTGCCTGTGCAGTCGCGCACGTTCTGCCTCTTAACCCCTTGGGTCAGAGGACAGGAAATGCGGGTTTTCAGCGCATGCGTTGTGCATGCTGAAAACCGGCAATTCCTCCGGGCACACGCGTGAGTACCCCATCCTTACTCACACGTTGTGCCCGGAATTACTGGGCCATTATATTAATCTGTAGCTGCTGCTGACTGCATTGATTATACTGACTGCCCTGAGTTGCAACGTATGTCACTTGTATTGATTATTTCTTTACCTCTTGTGTGAGCTATTGACTTTGACGCAGGCACTCTAATTTTAACTCGCATAATTTATTCATACTCGGGGGAATTTCCTCTCCACCGGTGGAAGTTTGGCGGAAATCACGTTCACACGCATGAGCAAAAGAAGACTGCTGCGACAAGAGAACTAACAGAAAACACCGTTAACAACAGCTCAGGCATTGTGTGAAAAGTCATATCGCGATGAAGAGAGTGGCGACCTGTTAGACTGGAGCTATACCATACTCTATGCAAACTCATAGGCACGAGGCGGCCCCCTGGAGGGAGCGTGGCTTTACTACACTTGGTAGTCTGCGGAGTTTTACTGACACGTTTTGCATTCAGGTGCACCCAAAACCAATTCACGCTGAGTTGAAAGTGGCAGTATAACTCCCGTCTCAGCATCTGGAACATACAACAAGATCAGTTTTGAAAAAGAAAATACTGAATAAATATTCTCACCCTGCCGGTTGAAAGGCTGACAGGATTTGATGTTCCCTGTCATTTCTATTTGAAGAATTTTTGTTGAGCTGTGTTTATTTCATGTGCTAATGTTGAGAAATGTCATGCACCTCAATGGAAAATCTCAGCTCAGTAATGCTGCTTTAGCGCGGTGCTTTGCCACGTGGGTCACTCCTTGCAAGCATTGACACACTTCCAGGGATCTCCTGTCCTCACTTCCAAAATACAGATACCCAAAGGCAAATAGTGCTGTGACCGTAGAGAAGGCACTTTATTAGCATATAATACAAGAACAAAAGCCAAATACCGTGTTGGAAATCTGAAATAAAAACATTGAAAATGCTGGAAATACTCAGCAGGCCAGGCAGCATCTGTGGAGAGACGACCTTTCATCAGAACTGCTCTCAACAGGCTGCGAAGACAACAAATGAAGAAACATACCGAAATCTGATAACCTTGGGGAGCCGGGAGCCCCGTGCAGACCTTGGAGATTTCAGGGACCCCGATTTGTGGTTCAGCAGTCACCGGCGGACAGAATGAGGTTCGGGAACTGGCTTGTCTGACAGATGAGTTTAACGTTGATTAGACATTGCTAAGCACCATCACACGCTTGGTTAGATCCCATGGCACTATTTCGAAGAAGAGCACGGAAATTATCCCCGGTAACCTGGGGCCAATATTTATCCCTCAACCAACATCGCTAAAACAGATTATCTGGTCATTATCACATTGCTGTTTGTGGGAGCTTGCTGTGCACAAATTGGCTGCCGCGTTTCCTACATTACAACAGTGACAACGCTTCAAACAGTACTTCATTGACTGTAAAGCGCTTTGAGACGTCCGGTGGTCGTTAAAGGCGCTATAGAAATGCAAGCCTGTCTTTCTTGCCTTTCACTTAATCGGATGTTTCACAGCAAGGGGTCATCACCCGAGTGCTTTCAAAATGAGTTGGTGCAGGAGGCACATAAGAATAAGTTCCCCTTTCTCTTTCTCCAAAAATATCTTATTATTTGATAAATAATGCACTATTTTCACAGGGCAAGTGGAAAATCACCACCTCAGGGTATTGTTCCGGTGGGTACAGTTTGGACAGACAGGGAACAGAAAATTCGGTGGCGTTTAATCCCAGCTGGCCCCTGCTGGAATCCCAGCAGCCTCTGATTTTCAAGTTGGGTTTAGTACCTGCACAGATTGCTCATGTACGTTTAGTGCACGAGTCTCTTTTCAACATTGAAGTAAGGGGATAATGGATGTAAATTCTTCTCATCTCCCCTCTGGTTCTTTCGCCACTCACCTGCAACCTGTGTCCGCTGGTTACCGACCCTTCTGCCACTGGGAACAGTTTCTCCCTATTTACTCTTATCAAATCATGATTTTGAACACCTCTATTAAGTATCTTGAGAATTCTGTATTCTACATTTCACCTGCTGGCACATTCCTTCTATTGCTGTACATTAACAAAAGTGTTTTCTATAATGATAGCACTGTTTTCCACTGGGGAGCTCATGCTAAGTTTTGGCATTTAGGACAGAAAATCTCCAGGACTGTGTCAGTATTTGCAGGGAGTCTCCGGGGAGTGTGTCAGCATTTGCAGGGGAGGATTGGCACCACATTTCCTATACAAAACATTTTTAAAAAACACTCTCTTAAATCATTGACTTTATGACAAGACTGTCTTTGACTTTAAAGGTCACATTTTCTCAACATAGTTTTTGATCCATGAGCGAAATCCCAGGAAACACGTGGGGGACCATTTCCATTTTGGCCGTATAATCCGGCAAGCGGTGGGCGGTTCAAGAAGAAAGCGGCTCACCACCAACTTCTCGAGGGCAACTAGCGATGGGCAATAAATGCCAGCATTGCCGGTGACGCCCACATCCCAAGAATACATTTAGAAAAATGACTGAGGCTCTGAGGGTGGGGGAAACCGACAATCTACGGGGATCCCAGAGTCCGATCCTGCTGCTTGCAGTTGACCATGGGGAAGTGATGAAAGTGTTTGCTCGAGCTAACGTGGCAACAATCACCTGCAAAGTTGCTGATACCCTTATCTGAGGAAGGATGTTCTTGCCATGGAAGGAGTGCAGCGAAGATTCACCAGGCTGATACCTGGGATGGCAGGAATGACGTATGAGGAGAGATTGTGTCGATTGGGCTTGTACTCGCTAGAGTTTAGAAGAATGAGAGGGGATCTCATTGAAACTTATAAAATTCTAACAGGACTAGACAGACTAGGTGCAGGAAGGATGTTCCCGATGGTCGGGGAGTCCAGAACCAGGAGTCACAGTCTAAGGATAAGGGGTAAGCCATTTAGGACAGAGATGAGGAGGAATTTCTTCACCCAGAGAGTGGTGAACCTGTGGAATTCTCTACCAAAGAAGGCAGTCGAGGCCAATTCATTAAATATATTCAAGAAGGAGTTGGATATATTTCTTAAGGCTAAAGGGATCAAGGGATATGGGGAGAAAGCAGGGACAGGGTACTGAGTTTGGATGATGGCAGAGCAGGCTCAAGGGGCCGAATGGCCTACTCCTGCTCCTATCTTCTATGTTTCCATGATACATTGCTGATTGAGGTCTTGCTGCAGGAAGTGACACCACTCTGTCACAGCCTCCCTAGACAAGCGCAAGCTCGTTACTGCACTGCTCCTCCGAGTGTTGTCGTGTTGGGATATATGCTGCCGAGGAGCTGGGGATTCCTGACTCTTTTATATTTGGTCTCCCTGCAGCTGTAGCTCTGTTTGTTTCTCCCTCCTGTTGCTCCTCATCCTTTATCCAGAATACAATTGCCAGGTGAACCCACATGAAGGAAAGTTCTGTTTGTCAGAAGTCCCTTTCAGAGTTGAGAACGTTGCCCAGCCACTGTGAGCATTTCAGAATAACAAAAAATGCACGAGCCAATAGAAGCAAAAAGTCTCCCAAAACCTTCCAGCGTTTTAGCTGAAGATCCCTCCAAATAGGTCAGGACCAATGCTCCCCCTAATTTTTATGGGGCTGCGCAGCCAGTTGAAAGTTTCATGCTGCGCAGGTCTGGCAGACAGCTGCGCAGTCGTGCAGCTCAGGGGGAGCTGTAAGATTTGCAAAATTTGTGCATCTCCCTGAAGGTTATTATAGATAAAAGGGACCCTGCGTGGATATTTTTGAATTAAAAAGGGTACCCAAGATGGCGTCCATGCCTCGAGGCAGAAAGCCTGCGGGTCTCCAAAATGGATTCTGCAGTGCAGACAGCTTGGGGGAAATCGAAACTAAGGCTGCAGGTTTCCTGTGAAAAGAACTTTGTGTTTTGGGACCCAGACAGAACTGTGAATTATGTATTAGACCGAATTGGAGACAGATCTAAATTCAATGAGGCCTACAGTTAAAGCCATCAAACAGTCTGCATACATAATCAGAAACAGATTAAGCACATCCATCGAGGCTGGACAAGCCCATCAAGGACTTTCAGGACAATACGAGTCAATTATCGGGCCGGTAGATGCAATTACCGGCCATCTAAAAGCCGTCAGTATAGATTGCTACCATTATTTTAACTAGCCCGCCAAAATTAAAACAAAGAACTAACCTGATTTGGCGCGCAGATAAGGGTTTTTCGACGAAGGTATAATTGAAGGCCCCCAGGTAGCAATCGGTGAACTCCTGCTCTGTTCTCCTGCTGCTCTGCTGCTGTGCTGGTGCTGCCGCTCCCCGGCTCTTCGGCCCCGCGCCCTCGTGGCTGCCGCACTTCCCCCATCCCGCGCTTACCCCCTGGCCTTTGCCCGTGCCCTCTCCCACTCTATCTGGCCTCGCCCCGGAGCCGGGTCGGGCAAACACGGGTAATTCAGGCCAGGCGAAGCGGGACGTGACGAGGGGAGGAGGAGGGAAGACCACCAGAGGGAAGGCCAACTGAGGGTAGGCTTCAAATCATCGGGCCTTCAGCCCCAGCTGACCTGCGACTACCTTCATGCAAACTCAAGCTGCCGACGAAGGACCATCCCTGCAAGGTAAAGTACCCAAGCAGAGACTTTAACTTTGGGGTACTCGAACCTGGACAACGCCCTTGCAGCGCCCAGAGCCACGTGACGACGGCAGGCTCCAGAGAGCACCAAGACTGAACCCCGAACCCAACCGTTGTTTTGAGTCTAACAAACCCGTTTGATTGGTGAGCATGAATTCTGACCCCTCATAGCTTAACCTAGTTAGGTATAGGGGGTGGGATAAGGAAAAGGGGATTGTTAAGATAGTTGTTTTCCCTTGATGTGCTGTGTGTTCCCCATTTCCATGTATAAGTATAGTATTATTATGACTTGTGTTTGTACCGCTATACACAACTACATAAAATAATAAAGTAGCAGAGACTGAGAGTAACTTCAAGTGATCTTTACTGGGTAACTGGAACTTCGGCACTGACTATACAAATCGATACGCGTCTGTTATATACGCTCGCAACTAAGGATGTACATCTGCAAAACAAAGTAGTCCCTTCAATGTTGTATACATTACACTTCCTCCCCCTTTAGTTTAATAGTATATTAATGCAAAATTTCTATAATTAACATAAAGAGCCTGTCTTTACAGTAACAAAATTCAAATTCCAACATAACATTTTATTTTGTCAACAGCCCTTTTACAAGTCAAGTCTCCGGGAGGCCTCCTCTGCCTCTCTGGGTAACGTCTCTCCAGACTCTTTTGCTTTGGGGAATGAGACTGTACAGGTACAGGTGCATTAGGTGAGCTATCAGCACAGGTAGAGCTCTCAGCTGTGGATGAGGCTGGTGCTGATGCTGATGAATCAGGAGTGTCTGTTTCCATGTCAGGTGAGTCTGGGCGAGGTATAGGGGTGTTTTCCACCTGAACATCCAGAATTTGGTCCACATGACGTCTCAAAACGTTCTCTCCCACATCCACTGTATACATCAGTGGTCCCTCTCTTGTGGATATTGTCCCTGGTTGCCACTTTTCCATCCGGAAATCATGAGCAAGAACTGACTGCCCCACACTGAAGCTTCTTGTTGGCTTAGCATTCAAATGTTTGAACTGTTTGTTCTCTACATCATGACGTACATTCGGTTTAAGAAGGTCCATGCGAGATTTCAGGTTCCTGTTGAGAAACATCATCGCTGGGGTCTGATTAGTGGCTGCGTGTACTGCGTTCCGATAAGCAAAAAGGAATTTGTCTATCTTGTGTTGCAGTGGTAGATTCTCGCTTTGCTTTGATGGCCTTCTTGAAAGTCTGTACGAATCTTTCTGCCAAGCCATTTGTAGCTAGATGATACGGAGCAGATGTGTAGTGCTTGATTCCATTTTTCCTCATGAAACCTTGGAATTCGTCAGAGACAAATTGTCGTCCATTGTCTGTGCAGATTTGTTCTGGTAGGCCATTTCTAGCGAACATGGTCCTCACTGTATGTCACTGTCACTTTTATTTTACCTTTGGGGCACACTCTTTGTCCTGTGTATGTCTTTAACAGTACTTTAGTTGGCCTTAGTGGTATGTGTGAAAACAGTCGTTTGTAGTCATGTACAGAGATCACTGTTAAAGCTGAGACTGTGTCCAACTCCATTTTCAGCCTAACTCCTGCCACTTCTGGAGTAACCCATATTATTCTGTGATCCCCTGTCTCTTTCACACTGTGTAGTTTTAGACAAGGCAGATCCTCTTCCTCTGAGTCTGTGTCACTTTTTTCTTTATCTGAACTGTCTCCAGTCACGTAGTGTACCTTCTTGTATCTATCTTTGAAAGGTTTCTTGTTTTCAGTCACTTGATGTACCTTTTTGTTACTCTGTATTGTATCAGTTTCCGGCTTCTTATTTGCTTTGCAGACTCTTTCAATGTGCCCTCGTCTGCCACATTGTCTGCAGTCTTTATCTTTAAACCAACAGTCATTGTGGTCATGTGACATTTTGCCACAGCGATAGCACTTCTTTTCTTGTTTCAGTGACATTTTATTAGTTGAATATTCCAGGGATTTTTGTTGAATTTCTAAAGCGCCACGTGCTGCTGCTTCCATTGATATTGCAATACTCAGAGCCTTCTCCAATGTGAGGTCTTTTTCAGACAGGAGCTTCTTTTGTGTGTTTTCACTTTGTATGCCACACACAAATCTGTCCCTCAATGCGTCTGATAAGCCCACTCCAAATTGGCAATGTTCTGATAATTTGCGCAACCTTGCCAAATATTCAGAAATGCTTTCATTTTTGCTCTGGTTTCGTTTATGGAATTTAAATCTTTCGGCTATGAGCAGTGGTTTGGGGCTTAAATGGTCTTGGAGTGTGTCCACTATTTGTTTGAATGTTTTGTTTGCTGGCTTTTCAGGGGTTAATAAACTACGTAGCAGCCCGTATGTCTTTGCACCCATAACACTCAGCAAAACAGCGGCTTTCTTTTCTACCTCCACTCCGTTAGCCTCACAGTACAACTCCACTCTTTCAATGTAAGTTGCCCAGTCTTCAATGCTGCTATCAAATGCAATCGTGCCAATCATCGCCATTTTTTTTTCCAAACCCGTTTTTCTTTCTTTACTAGTTAGCTAGCGTTATGCAAGTCCTGTGCACTTTTCACTTGACTTACGTATCCCCTGCCTAGCTTAGCAAGCGTGCTCTGTTTTCTCTACCTTCTCGTTCCTTTCTTCCAAATTTCGGTGTCCTCTGGATGCGATGCCAGAATAGGAAGACGTAGGTTCATAATTCTCGTCACCAATTTGTTGTGTTTGTAACGCTATACACAACTACATAAAATAATAAAGCAGCAGAGACTGAGTGTAACTTCACGTGATCTTTACTGGGTAACTGGATCTTCGGCACTGACTATACAAATCTGTAGTGTCCGTGTGTAGATAAAGACACTGAAGACAGGAGTTGGTTCATAGGTATTTACTAAGCAAGTCTCGGGGGGGGGGTTTCTAAAGGATATACACAATACACAGGCTTATATAGCCCAAGTGGCAATTACCAGCATTACGCACACCTGGGGCTCTTAAAGGCACATACACCATAATTGCTCTTAAAGGCACATACACCACAATTCCTCCCCTTCTAGCTAACTAGTACATCATATTTTAAGTAATTATTAATTACATGTTATATGCAAAATAATATACATTGCTGTATTAATTAATTATAAGTTAGTCTCTCAGGAGGCTTCCTGACTCGGTCCGGATAACGCCTCGGGGGTGTAGTAGTTCCTGGTGGTGTAGTAGGTTCTTCTGGCAAGGCTGATTCGGCTTGAAGGCCAGTGTCGGGTTCATCGGGCTCCAGTATCACCAGATCGGAGGTAGATATGGGTATCTCTACTTCATCGTTAGATGTATAGAGTGGTGGTGTAGGTTGTCCCTTTTCAGATGACTTGATGATTTGGTCAGCATGGCGCCTTATTATGCTGTCTCCGATGTCCACGGTATACATCAGTGGTCCTAATCGTGTGCAGATAGTTCCAGGCTGCCATTTCTCGGCACGGTAGTCCCGGGCCAAAACCGGTTGGCCTATCTGGAAGGCCCTAGTTGGCCTTTCATTCATGCCCTGAAACTGCCGGTTCTCCACGTCCCTTCGGATGTTGGGCTTGACCAAATCCAGCCGGCATCTTAGGTTTCTATTGTAGAACATCATGGTGGGAGTTTGGTTAGGAACCATATGCGTTGCATTCCTATATGCAAATAAGAAGTTATCCACCTTGTGCTGAAGTTTTATGTCTTCATTACCCATGGCCTTTATGGCCTTCTTGAAGGTCTGGACAAACCTTTCAGCCAATCCATTGGTGGCGGGATGGTATGGGGCGGACGTGTAGTGCTTTACCCCATTGTTCTTTAAGAACTTTCTGAATTCTTCGGACACAAATTGCGGTCCATTATCAGAACATATCTGCTCCGGCAGCCCATTCCTGGCAAATATGGTCCTTAATACTGTGATGGTTTTTTCCGTGGTGGTGGAGGACATCTTTATTACCTCCGGCCACTTGGAGTGTGCATCAACTGCGATTAAGAACATTGAGTCCATAAATGGACCAGCAAAGTCGATGTGCACCCTTTGCCAGGGAGATGAGGGCCACTCCCATGGATGTAGAGGGGCCTGTGGCGGAGCATTTTGGACCTTCTGGCATCCTAGGCAGCTCTTGGTCATGTCTTCGATGTCTCCATCGATACCTGGCCACCATACAAATGCCCTAGCTAGGTTCTTCATTTTCACTCCACCCAGGTGCCCCTCGTGAAACTCCTTTAGCACTTTGTCCTGGAGTTTGGGTGGAATCACCACTCTGGATCCACACATCAAGGTTCCTCAGCACACTGACAGCTGTTCTCTTCTTTGCGATGTGCTGGCCATCCCTTCACTGTTAAATCGTAGACCCGTGAGAGAGTAGGGTCATTTCTTGTCTCCCTTTCAATGGCAGAATTTGTCACCGGTAGACATTCCACTATGGTAGAGTGGAATATCTCTACTGGGTCTACTGTAGGTGCCTCTTCTATCGTTGGCAACGGTAGGTGTGATAAACCATCAGCATTCCCATGCTGTTTTGACCCTTTGTATTCAATGTTGTATTGGTGTGCCCCTAGAAAAAGGGACCACCTCTGTAGTCTTTGTGCCGTCATAATGGGGACACCTTTTTTAGGGTTGAATATGGAGATGAGGGGTTGATGGTCAGTCAGCAAGGTAAATTTTTGTCTGTGTAGGTAATGGTTGAATTTCTTCACTCCCCATACCAGGCTGAGTGCTTCCCTGTCTATCTGGGCATAGTTACGCTCAGCTGAGTTCAATGAGCGTGACGCAAAAGCTATCGGCCGTTCCGAGCCATCAGGGAATCTATGGGACAATACCGCTCCTATGCCGTAAGGGGATGCATCGCATGCCAGTCTGATTGGTAGTGATGGGTTGTAATGAGCCAAAATTTTCTCGGATGTGATTAAGTCTTTACATTTATGGAAGGCACGTTTACAGTCTTCGTTCCATTTCCAAATCACTCCTGTCTGTATAAGATCATTAAGAGGGTGTAGAATAGTTGATAAGTTCGGTAAAAATTTATGATAGTAATTTATTAATCCCAGGAATGACCTTAACTGTGAAACATTTTCAGGTGCTGGGGCTTTTATAACTGCTTCAATTTTTTTTTCAGGTGACTTATGCAACCCTTCCTTATTAATTATGTGGCCACAATATGATATCTGATTTTGGAAAAATTCGCACTTGGGGCGATTTGCTCGTAGGCCCCGTTCTTTCAGCCTAGTGAGCACCTGCTCCAAATTGGCAAGGTGCTCGTTGTCATTTTCTCCTGTTATAAGGATGTCGTCTAGGTAGCATTGAGTCCCCGGAATCCCTTGCAGGACTTGCTCCATAGCTCTTTGCCAGATAGCTGGAGCTGATGCTATTCCAAAAACCAGTCGATTGTACTGGTACAGGCCTTTGTGTGTGTTTATTGTGAGATACTTTTTAGAGGTCTCCTCAACTTCCATCTGTAGATATGCCTGTGCCAAGTCAATTTTTGTGAAACGTTTCCCTCCGGATAGTGAGGCGAAAATATCTTCTATCCTCGGAAGAGGATACTGTACCGTGTGAAGGACCGGGTTTACAGTCACCTTAAAGTCCCCACAGATGCAAAATTTTTTCTGTTCCTCAGAGTTATTTTTCAATGTTTTTTTCATGACTGGAACGATGGGTGTTGCCCATTCGCTCCAATCTATTTTGGATAATACGCCTGCCTTTTCCAAATTCTTCAGCTCTGCCTCGACTGCCGGACGTATTGCGTATGGCACCGGTCTTGCCTTAAAAATTTTTGGAATTGCTGTATCTTCCACTTTTATTGAGGCGGTGATGCCTTTCAAGGTTCCTAATTTCTCTTGAAACACTTCTTTGGCGTTGGCCAAGATGTCTTTTAATCGTTCAGGTATGATGTCATCATTGTTTTTTTCCTTACTGGTCACCGTCAGTGCCTGAATGGAGTGCCAGTCTAAACGTATCTTCCTTATCCATTCACGTCCCAACAACGGTGGACCACCATCTTGTAGAATGTATAAATACAACTTTTGTATTTCTTTGCCGTTGTATACCACAGGCACCCTTATTTTTCCTTTGGGGTAGACTTTCTGCCCCGTATTTGTTTTTAAGATAATGGATGTGTCTTTTAGAGGTATATGCGAAAATAGCCTCTCGTAATCGCGTCGATTTATTACGGTTAGAGCTGATCCTGTATCTAGCTCCATTTTAACTGGGGACCCTGCTATTGTGAGGGTAACCCAAATGGTTTGGTAATCCTCTTTGGCAAGTACATTATGTAATTTGAGACAGCTTAGTCTCTTGTTTCCGGAGTCGCTATCGCCATTCTGGTCTTTGGAGCTATTGTCCGTCATCATTTGTACCTTCCTGTACTTTTCTTTATTGATTTTTTGTTTTCTATCAGTGGATTTATTTTGTCCAGATTGGCATACCCGTGCAATGTGTCCAATCTTACCACATTGCCTGCATGCTTTGCCCTTGAACCAGCAGTCCCTCTGGTTATGGGTGGATCTGCCGCAGCGATAACATCTTCCGAACTCCTGTGTCATTTTATGGGTGCCGAAGTCCTGTGTCTCTTGTTGTATCTCTGCAGCTCCTTTTGCTGCTGCTTCGTATGATACAGCCATACTGAAAGCTTTGTCCAATGTTAAATCTTTTTCAGAAAGCAGTCTTTTTTGTGTTCCTTCACTTAAGAGACCGCAAACAAATTTGTCTCGAAGATAATCTGATAGTCCTGCTCCGAATTGGCAGTACTTTGATAGCTTTCTTAATTCGGTTAGGTAATCAGCGTTACTTTCATTCTTGTGTTGATTTCTCTTGAAGAACTTGAATCGTTCCGCTATCAGCAGCGGTGTTGGGTTTAAATGCTCCTGCAGGGTATCAACAATTTCTTTAAAAGTCTTGTCCTTTGGTTTGGCTGGAGTGATTAAATTTCGTAACAGCCCGTATGTCTTCGCGCCCATTAAGTTCAGAAGTACTGAAGCTTTTTTTTCATCTGTTATTCCATTTGCAGTGCAATAAACCTCTACTCTTTCCACGTATATGGTCCAATCTTCTATTTCGCCATCAAAAGCCTCAATATTACCAGATTTAGGCATTTCAGAAAAGATATGGCGCTTCCCGCGCTTTTTTTTTTTCTCTCTGTAGCAACGATATGGCGCTTCCCGCGCTTTCCCGCCGCTGCTACCGATAACAACGCTGTTTTACTGTGGTTTCCGTTTATTCACTGTTGGAGACTCGTTCCCGACGGAGGTCTAAACGCTGACCTGCTTGCCGCGCCGGCCGTCTCTCGAGTGCACCCTCCCAGTCCGTTATTGCTTGCCTCCGATTTCGCTGCCTGTCTCAGCTGTAGAGCCCGCCGCTGGAGCTCCAGCCTGACGCCCAGGAAGGATTAGCGCAGTACCTGTCACCAGCTTGGCCAGCTGGTGAAACCACAGTTTCTCTTACTTCCTTGAGTCTTCTGGACGCTGGAGGAATCGATGTCCTTGAGGTGCTGCCGAATTGCAGGTAAGTCCGTTTCCACTTCGTCGCCACTGTAGCGTCCGTGTGTAGATAAAGACACTGAAGACAGGAGTTGGTTCATAGGTATTTACTAAGCAAGTCTGGGGGGGGGGGTTTCTAAAGGATATACACAATACACAGGCTTATATAGCCCAAGTGGCAATTACCGGCATTACGCACACCTGGGGCTCTTAAAGGCACATACACCATAATTGCTCTTAAAGGCACATACACCACAAAAATCGATACGCGTCTGTTATATACGCTCGCAACTAAGGATGTACATCCGCAAAACAAAGTAGTCCCTTCAATGTTGTATACATTACAACTCTCCTGTAATTTTTGCCTGTAGAAGTGGACACTAGTAATTTTCCATAAGATTGTATCAAGTTTTCCTCTTCAATAAAATCTTGGTTTTGTTTGCATCCAACCACCTGTGTACTCGAGTCTTCTCTGTATCGCTGCCTGTATCTAAGTCTGGTGTCCAGAACCCAGGGGGCGAGCAATTCGAACCGCTCAAAGAAGGTAGTCAGAGGCAAAGCTGACTGACCCGAACACGCCTGTGCAAAACCCCCTACAGAGCGTTGGTGAGGACCCCAATAAATAACACTGGAAATGGTCGCCTCCCGGCTTGTACTGCCGATGGCTTGTGGGGGGGTTGTTGAACTGGTACTGCCCATGGTTTGTGGGCGGGTTGATGAACTGGTACTGCCCGTGGTTTGTGGGCGGGTTGATGAACTGGTGCTGCCTATGCTTTGTGGGTGGGTTGATGAACTGGTACTGCCCGTGGTTTGTGGGTGGGTTGATGAACTGGTACTGCCCGTGGTTTGTGGGTGGGTTGATGAACTAGTACTGCCCATGGTTTGTGGGCAGGTTGATGAACTGGTACTGCCCGTGGTTTGTGGGCGGGTTGATGAACTGGTACTGCCTGTGGTTTGTGGGCGGGTTGATGAACTGGTACTGCCCGTGGTTTGTGGGCGGGTTGATGAACTGGTACTGCCCGTGGTTTGTGGGCGGGTTAATGAACTGGTGCTGCCCGTGGTTTGTGGGCGCGTTGATGAACTGGTACTGCCCGTGGTTTGTGGGCGGGTTGATGAACTGGTACTGCCCGTGGTTTGTGGGTGGGTTAATGAACTGGTGCTGCCCGTGGTTTGTGGGCGGGTTGATGAACTGGTGGTTGTGATGCGGGTAGAGACAAAGAAGGTGTTGGGGGCTTAACTGCGACCTCTGACCCCCTATTAACCTGTATTGATGCGATGCCCACATGATTGGGAGCTTTGTCTAAATCGAGGCCCCACTGAAAATGGCAATGGGCGGCCAGCCAGTGGTCAGTCAGTTGGTCAATCCTCAATGTGATTTTAGTCCCAGTATCATCCTGATTTTAGGTGGAAATGGAGAGCAGCGAGACAGAAGCCGACCCTGTGGATTGAAAATGCACTCTTCTTGAAAATGCGTTTTATTAGCTGTAATGAAAATGAGCAGCCAATCACAAAGCACCGGCAATGCTTCTTAATCAGCTAATTAAGGTATTTCATCAGTGTTAACGTCAATAAATGCAATTGTGCAGCTGTGGAGAGCTGTAATTTGCTGTAAAAAAAAAGGCACAATGATAATGGACAGAAGTCGGATGAACTGAGGCTGTCCAGCATATGCTGGGAAGCTTCGATCGCGGAGAAACACCAGTCGATTTGGGGGGGGAAAGAGCAGCCTCCAAGAATACAAGAGAGCCCCCAGGTGTGACAGTGATACGCTTATCAATTACTTCATAAAAGGTGATGAGTCGAAGAAGAGATGATGAGTCGAAAGAAGAGATGAATAAGGCTTTTATTAGCTAAGAAGAGACCATGCTTCTTCGTGAGTGACTGAACAAGTCTGAACGAAACCCACACAGTGGTGGGTGGAGTCAGCTGAGGCATGCCTCCATACACAGCGCCACCCAGAGGTGGCAATATACAATACAGTGGTTTACCACAGACAGTATGTCACCGGAAGAATCAATACCTTGTCAACTGCTCAGAGAAACTCGCAGCAGGTCTGGAAGATGTTGCACAAGTTATAGAAATAAAGCAGAGATATTACTGTAAAATGTTGGAACAGGAGTTTACAGGCATGAAAGAAAGTACTATCTGTGAAAGATATATGCAACAATCACTACTGACAGAAAGAAAGATCATACCGTTCACATCCTCAGAATGTTTCACAGTCAATTAAATGAAGTGGAGTCACTGTTGTTGGACAGCCAAGTTGCGTTAAGTGCAAATACGGGGCTTGCACGCGCTGCAAGCCCCGTTCTGGAATTACTGGCCCATTAGCTACAGCACTGGGGGGGGAGTTACAGTTTAATGTCAGATCTAGAAAGACTCCCAACAAAGCAGTCACTTTCAAAGCTGCACAGAAGTAGCAACTTAGATTATGTGCTTGAATCCTAGAGTGGGACTTGAAGCCACAACCTTCTGACTCACAGGCAAGAGTGCTACACACTTATTAAAAAAATATATTTTATTGAACATTAAGAACATTTACAACATCGTGATCATTTCATTGTATGATACAAATCAATCCCACCGCTCTGCACAGCCATTCCGCCACCACATTTTAACATCAAAACCTGAAGTTTAATTTGTCTCCTGTAACATATATTAATCGATTGTAATTTAAAAATTGGTCGTAAAATACTATCTTTAAATTCCTTTCTGAATAAAACATCCACAGAGCCTTATAATGATCTTTTAGCTTATATTTAAAATACTCTTTTAGATTGATTCTCCTCCCCTTAAAAAACAGAGCATTCCTTCTTTGCACAATCACGAATCTAGCCAAACTGAACATTAAATTAATTGCCGCTCCGCTGGACTCGGGCAGACTCTCCTGCAATCCCCATCTGAGTCCTACGGGATTCCCATTCTCGCTGTTCGGTCCCCACCCAGCAAAAAAACTTCACACAACTGTTGAACATAGTACTTAAAATCCTTTAACTGTGGACATAACACCAGTAAATGGGACAGAGTCTCATCCCGTGTCCCACACACTGGGCAAGTTGCCCCCTCCACTCGTCCAATCTTGCACACGTCAGTCATGGTAAAAATCCGGTTATGAGCCAACTTGAAATCCAATTCAATCCACTCTGGGCATTTAAAATTTGCCCACACTCCCTTCCAAATCCTGTTGAAGTCCAGCTGTGGGTATATACTCTGCCAAAACTCCTGACCAGCAGGTGACTTGAATCTCCATTCACTAAATACCTTATAGAAATCTCGAGTATTACAGTTGTCAAATTGGACTAACTCTCCCCCTTTCTCCAGTACAAAGCTTGGAAAAGCGGGACGCATTTTACTTCCTTTGGAGATTTCCGCACTTATTTCTTCCATCCAATCCTGTGGCATTGCCCTCACAATCTTCTCATACACGATCCCTATTGCTTTGTCCTCTACCTCCTGATCCTCCTCCCACACCATGTCCCTCACTATCACTTCCGGCAACCAACCTGGCATTACCTCGTATAATATATCTTTCACACATATAATACCAGCTTTTATAAAAGCTTGATTAAATAAAACCTCTCCTTTGATGTTGACCCACCTGTTCAAAAATAAGGGCTGTTCTAAAAATTCCTCAGCCCCCTTGGGCATAAACTGCACACTTTTTAAAAATTGAGCCCAAGTCTCTACAACCCCCTTATAAAACCTAGGGAGAAGCTTAATCGATTTCAAAAACATATTATTGTATTCCATATACAATATCCCCTGCCCTCCTATCCCACTTCATTTAAAAAAATGCTCAAAACAACTCTTCCAAAAACTTGTATTTGACTTCTGAAGAAATCTCTTCACCCATTTGACTCTAAAGGATTTTTTCTTCAAATCAATATCTGGGAAATTGAGTCCTCCCTGATTTCTCCGTCCAATGATAGTATTGTAAGCCACCAAGGCTGGTTTCTCTTCCCATAAAAATCTCACAAGCCTCTCGGATGGACTTTTCCACCCACTCAGGAATATCCTCCACTGTTAATAAGTACCATAGCTTAGATAGCAGGAGAGTAGACACCACTGTCGCTCTTCCTTGCACTTTCGACCACCTTCTTTCTCATCTTCCCAAAACCTTTTTAATTTTCATAACCTTCAGTTCCCAATTTAATCGATCCACTTCATCCCTGTCTTTCTTGCACCCCATATGCACCCCCAGAACTTCCAAAACCTCCACCACCTTAAAGGGACTTTCCCCCAACCATTCCCCCCTACCCCTTCCTGTAACCAGGCATTGGGACTTACTATAATTCACTCTGGCTCCTGAAGCTCTACAATATTCCTCCACTACCTCCATAGCTTTCCTCACTGACTCCCCATTTCTCAATGTAAAGGTTGTGTCATCTGCATATTGGTGTATCACCGACACCAGCCCAGAACTGGGAACCACAATCTCAACTACACCTTGTTTCTTTCGCATCATGTAACCTAATGACTCTGCTACCAATGTGTACAACAATGGGGACAGGGGACAACCCTGTCTCACTGATCTCTGTATCGGAAAATACTTAGATAAAAAACCATTACATTTAACACAGCTAAACATGTTTGAATAAAAAATCCTTATCCACTCAATGAAATTTTCCCTGAAACCAAATGCTTCCAAAACCACCAATAAAAACTCATGAGAGACCCTACCAAAGGCTTTCTCTTGATCTATCTTTAATACATAAGCCTGCCTCCCACTCTCTTCCATGAGCTCTATCGCATCTCGGATTGAGACCACAGAGTCTGCGATGTCCCGGCCTATGACTCCATAGGACTGAGAGGGCAAAACTATCTGCGGCAACACCTCCTTCATACGATTTGCCATAACCCTCGCCAAGATCTTATAATCCACATTTAATAATGTGATGGGCCTCCAATTCTTCAGATCCCTTCTAGCCCCTTTATTTTTATAAGCTAAGCTTATGACACCTCCCCTTATAGATGGGGCCAGGCTTCCCTCAATTTTAATTTCCTTAAAAACTTCTAAGATCAATGGACTTAAAATCTCGACAAATTCTTTATAAAATTCAGTACTTAGTTCATCAGACCCTGGGCTTTTCCCTCCCTTCATTCCACTTATTGCTACTTTTATTTCCGCTAATCCTACTTCTTTGTCACACATGCTTCTCTCATCCTCCTTTAAACCCTCTTCAATAAAAGCACTAACCTTCTCCATCTCCAAATTGGAAATGTCTTCCTTTGTATATTACTCTTGATAAAAACTGCTAGCCGCCTCTAAAATCTCCCCACTTTCATGAATGATCTTCTCCCCAACCTTCAACCTCCAATTAATGATAATCTCTGTCGCAGCTTCTTGTTGTGTATGTACCTTTAAGAGAATAACTGGTCTCAGACTGCAATACCGGCAGTGACCACCCCTGTATAAAAGGCGCCAGAGAGCCTCTGTTTTGTTAGATTCGTTTATGCCTTTCACCAGTAAAGTTCTGTTTGTTTCTCTCCTGCTAGTCCGTGTCTCAATCATTCACGGACTTAACACTGGCGACGAGGTAGAAAGAACTTACCTGCAACTCAGCAGCAGCTCCGGCGACGTTGAAGGTCGGAAGAAGAAAAAAAAAGTCCATTGAAACTCGAGGAACGGGCGTCGACCGTCAATCATCGGGTTCAAGGCTTTGCAGGAGCGACTTTCCAGAGCCAGGCTGGGTTCCTCGGTCCGTGGTTTCCCAGCTAATCGGGCTGGTGGCAGGTAGTGCTCTGATCCTTCCTGGGCTGCAACGGGGCCGGGCAGCGAGTCGGGAAGCAAGGAGAGAGAGAGAGGGTGGAGCATACAGGGCGCGGCCGGTGTTTCGAAGCTGGGCAGCGTTCGGACCTCAGAAGAGGGAGGGAAGTGTCCCAGAGGGTTCGCTCCACGACGGGAAGATAATCAAAGAAAACGAATGAATATTTAACGCACAGGAAACCGTGGAAAGCAGCGCTAACAACAGCGGGGAAGAAGGAAAAGCGCGGGAGGCGCCATTTTGTTAAATCGGAGAAGAAGGCAAAGCGCGGGAGGTGCCATTTTAGATTTGCAAGATGCCGAAGACTGGCTGTATCACTGCTTTTGATAATACATTAGAGGACTGGACCACGTATGTGGAAAGAGTAGAGGTATATTTCGAGGCAAACGATATAGCGGAGGGGAAAAAGGTATCGGTATTGTTAAACTTAATGGGCGCTGTGGTAAACCACTTTTATCGTTACACTATAGTTATCACTGTTGTATTGTTATCACCGTTATCACTGTTGTATCACGATACGAGGTCGCCTCTTGTCGCGCTGTTATACCTGGGCTGACCACCTCCGACTCCGCCCATGGCTCCACCTACCTGCCCAGGTATAAAGGTAGTCGACTGGCTGGTATTCCTCCTTGTTGGACCCGATCACCCACGAGGGTGGGCTCTGTTATTTAGTCAATAAAAACCTTTAGTTACGTTCCTAACTCGTCGCTTTTTATTGGACGAATTGATAGGTATATCAATTTTATTGACTAAATTTTAAAGATGTCTACTACTGGCCAGCCAGAAGCCCTCCCAGAAGCACAGCCACAGCAGCTTTCAGACACCGGGCTACACCAGCCACACCAGCCGGCTTGGCTGCAAGCCCTCAAACCACCGTACCTGGATCTAAACCCACAGGCAGCAAACTCAGCCCTCGACTTCAAACACTGGCTGGACTGCTTCGAATCCTACCTGGAAGAATCCGGCGCCCCGCAGAGATCCAAACTAAGACTTCTGAACGCCCAAGCGAGCCCGAGAGTATACGCACTCATCCAGGATACGACTACATACGAGGCCGCTATCAACCTACTGAAACAGCAGTACCGCAGCCCGGTAAATTACATGTACACCAGGCACCACCTAAGATCCCGCCCGCAACAGCCAGGAGAGTCTGTAGCTGAATTTTTACGGGCGCTAAGAGCACTCGGCAGGAACTGTGACTTTAAAGCGGTGACGGCTGTTGAAAATACGGAAGATAATATCCGCGATGCCTTTGTGAAAGGCCTACGGTCCGACTACTCACGGCAAAGACTGCTTGAAGCTAAAGACCTCGACCTGGACAAAGCTGATGCCCTCGCTCTCTCCCTGGAGGTGGCCCATCAGGACCAGGAGGCGTTTTCCAGGTACTGCTCGCGACCCTGGGACTCGGGCCCGACCCCTACCGCAATACCCTTCGCAGCGCCGCCCCCGGGACCTACCTCAGCGTCGGCGTCCCGGACCTGACCGGGCCCGCCACCCCCGGTACCGGCTCCGACATCGGGCACCCGCGATCGGGCCGCCGGCTGCTTCTTTTGCGGCCAGGAGAAGCACCCGAGGTCGCGCTGCCCAGCCAGGAACTCTACCTGCGCAACCTGCAGGAAGAAAGGCCACTTCTCTAAGGCCTGCAGGAGCGGATCTTCAGAGGCCAGCAGTGCCTCATGCGAACTGTGGGGGCGGCCATCTTCTTTCACGGCAACTGAGGCCAGTATCCCCACACGTGAGTCATGGGGGCGGCCATCTTTGATCAAGGCAACCGACCCCAATAGTGCCTCATGTGAGTTATGGGGGCAGCCATCTTCTCCGCCATTTTGTCCTACCTCGTGGGAGACGCCATTTTACCCACCACGCCCGACTGCCACCGGGCCCCCGGACCCGACGACCGCCTCGCCCGCAGACGACAACGACTCGCTTACCTACACACTAGCCTCCGTCACTCTGGATCAAGCCCGCCCACACCACCTGTCCAAGTCGATGATGGACATCAAAGTAAACGGCCACACCACGACCTGCCTGTTCGACAGCGGAAGCACGGAGAGCTTCATCCACCCAGACACGGTGAGCCACTACTCCCTCCCTGTCCTGCCAACGCGCAACCGAATCTCGATGGCATCGAGGTCCCACGCCACGGACATTAGCGGCTACTGTGCTGTGACCTTGTCGGTTAAGGGTACAGAGTATAAAAACTTTAAACTCCTCGTCCTCCCCCAGCTCTGCGCTGCCGTCCTACTAGGGCTGGACTTCCAATCCCACCTCCAAAGTGTAACCCTAGCATACGGTGGACCCCTCCCCCCACTCACAGTCGACAACCAGCGAAGGTTAAACCGCCCACCGCGTAACACCTGCAGCCTATCCACCCTCAAGGTGCCGCCACCTTCCCTGTTCGCTAACCTCACCCCCGACTGCAAACCCGTTGCTACCAAGAGCAGGCGGTACAGCGCTGGGGACAGAGCTTTCATTAGCTCTGAGGTGCAGCGTCTCCTGAAGGAGGGCATCATCGAGGGGAGCAACAGCCCCTGGCGTGCCCAGGTCGTGGTCGTTAAGACCGGCGATAAAAATCGCCTGGTCATCGACTACAGCCAGACCATAAACAGATACACCCAGCTGGACGCATACCCCCTTCCCCGCATATCTGACATGGTCAATCAGATTGCACAATACCGCGTATTCTCGACCATCGACCTTAAGTCGGCCTACCACCAACTCCCTATCCACCCCGAGGACCGCCAGTACACCGCCTTCGAGGCGAATGGGCGCCTATACCACTTCCTTAGGGTCCCCTTCGGTGTCACCAACGGGGTCTCGGTCTTCCAAAGGGAGATGGACCGGATGGTTGACCAGAACGGATTGCAGGCCACATTCCCCTACCTAGATAACGTCACCATCTGCGGCCGCGACCGGCAGGACCACGACGTGAATCTGGAGAAATTCCTCCGTACAGCCCAACGGCTGAACCTCACCTACAATAAGGAGAAATGTGTGTTTAACACCTCGCGCCTTGCCATCCTTGGCTGTGTAGTAGAGAACGGACTCATCGGCCCCGACCCCGAAAGAATGCGCCCCCTCATGGAGCTACCCCTCCCCCACTGCCCTAAGGCACTTAAGAGAACCCTGGGGCTCTTCGCCTACTATGCCCAATGGGTGCCCAATTATGCGGACAAAGCCAGACCCCTCATGAAGTCCACATCCTTCCCCCTTACGGAGGAAGCGTGCGCAGCCTTCTCCCTCATTAAGGGAGACATTGCCAAGGCCACTATGCACGCAGTGGATGAGTCCATCCCCTTCCAAGTCGAGAGCGATGCATCCGACTTCGCCCTAGCCGCCACCCTTAACCAGGAGGGGAGACCGGTGGCCTTCTTCTCAAGGACCCTACAGGGCCCTGAGATCCGACACTCGTCGGTCGAGAAGGAGGCCCAGGCGATTGTGGAGGCGGTACGACGCTGGAGGCACTACCTGGCAGGCAAACGATTTACCCTCCTTACCGACCAACGTTCGGTCGCTTTTATGTTTAATAACAAGCTGAGGGGCAAAATCAAGAATGACAAGATCTTGAGGTGGAGAATCGAGCTCTTCAAATCGATAGACTTCAGACCCTCCACAACGACCTCTGCCACCCCGGGGTCACCAGACTTTACCACTTCATTAAGGCCCGCAACCTGCCCTACTCCATCGAGGAGGTCAGGACCATAACCAGGAACTGCCAGACCTGTGCCGAGTGCAAACCGCACTTCTTTAGGCCGGACAGAGCAAGCCTGATCAAGGCCACCCGCCCCTTCGAGCGCCTGAGCATCGACTTTAAGGGGCCCCTCCCGTCCTCTGACCGTAATGTGTACTTCCTCAACATTGTTGATGAGTACTCCCGTTTCCCCTTTGCCTTCCCCTGCCCAGACATGACCAGTACCACGGTCATTAAATGCCTGAACGACCTCTTCGCCTTGTTCGGGTTCCCAAACTATATACATAGTGACCGGGGCTCCTCTTTCATGAGCGAGGAACTCCGTCAGTTCCTACTAGCGAGAGGTATTGCAGCAAGTAGGACCACCAGCTACAACCCCCGAGGGAACGGCCAGGTGGAAAGAGAGAACGCGACGGTATGGAAGGCCGTCCTCTTAGCCTTAAAGTCTAAGGGCCTCCCAACCTCCCGCTGGCAGGAAGTCCTCCCGACAGCGCTGCACTCCATCCGGTCACTACTTTGCACTGCCGTTAACGCCACCCCCCATGAACGAATGTTTGTTTTCCCCAGGAAGTCGACTACGGGAACCACTCTACCAACCTGGCTGACCTCTCCGGGGCCCGTCTTGCTGCGAAAGCACGTGAGGGCCCATAAAACAGACCCCCTGGTCGAGAGGGTGAACCTCCTGCACGCCAACCCCCAGTACGCCTACGTGGCTTACCCAGACGGGCGGGAGGACACTGTCTCCTTACGAGACCTCGCACCCTCGGGCACTCCGGAGACACCACCTTTACCCCCCCCCACCACCCCCCCAATTCCAGCCCAGGTAGACGGCATGCCGGAACCCCACGAGCCTTCGCCGACCACGCAGACACCAGCACTAACATCGGATAATGCAGCACCGCCGCTGCGACGATCGGAGAGGCT
The DNA here is from genome assembly GCF_052327205.1 of Somniosus microcephalus. Classification (NCBI taxonomy): domain Eukaryota; kingdom Metazoa; phylum Chordata; class Chondrichthyes; order Squaliformes; family Somniosidae; genus Somniosus; species Somniosus microcephalus. The sequence goes on along the minus strand of NC_141006.1, from coordinate 80,523,409 downwards.
TACGAGGCCTCCGGACAGACTGACATACCAGAACTGGTAGTACACTTCACCCCGCCGGACTCAAATCTAAACAAGGGGTGAATGTGGTAAACCACTTTTATCGTTACACTATAGTTATCACTGTTGTATTGTTATCACCGTTATCACTGTTGTATCACGATACGAGGTCGCCTCTTGTCGCGCTGTTATACCTGGGCTGACCACCTCCGACTCCGCCCATGGCTCCACCTACCTGCCCAGGTATAAAGGTAGTCGACTGGCTGGTATTCCTCCTTGTTGGACCCGATCACCCACGAGGGTGGGCTCTGTTATTTAGTCAATAAAAACCTTTAGTTACGTTCCTAACTCGTCGCTTTTTATTGGACGAATTGATAGGTATATCAGGCGCTAGAACGTACGGCCTATTGTGGGACCTGATTACTCCAGCCAAACAGAAGGCGAAGAGTTTTAACGAAATTGTTGCTGTTCTACAGGAGCACTTAAACCCTGCACCACTGTTGATAGCAGAAAGATTTAAATTCCACAGGAGAACTCAGCACAAAGATGAGAGCAATGCTGAGTATCGTACGGAACTACGCAAGCTATCAAAGCACTGCTAGTTCGGAGCAGGACTGGCAGATACCCCACGGGACAAATTTGTCTGTGGACTCCTGAGTGAAGGAACACAGAAGAAGTTACTCGCAGAAAAAGAGCTGACGCTAGATAAGGCTTTCAGCATGGCAGTATCGTATGAAGCAGCAGCCAGGGGAGCTGCAGAAATTCAACAAAAACCACAGGAATACAGCACCCACGAAATGACATGGGGATTTGCAAAATGTTATCACTGCGGCAGAACTAACCATGACCAGAAGGACTGCTGGTCCAAAGACAAAATATGCAGACAATGCGGGAAGATTGGACACATTGCATGAGTTTGTAGGTCTGGGAAGAAGACCAGCGACAACAAAAAGGCTACTAAGGAACCGTACAAGAAAGTGCAAAAGATGACGGACAGTAGTTCCGAAGACCAGATGAGCGATAGTGAATCCGAGAACAGGAGATTAAGCTGTCTCAAACTTCACAATGTAATCGCAAAAGAGGATCACCGAACCATTTGGGTCACCCTCACGATAGCAGGGTTCCAAGTTAAAATGGAATTGGATACAGGATCAGCGCTAACCGTCATGAATCGACGAGACTATGAGCGGCTATTTTCACACATACCCTTGAGAGAGACATCCATCGTCTTGACGACGTATACGGGGCAAAAAGTATACCCCAGAGGAAAAATAAGGGTGCCTGTCGAATACAATGGCAAGAAAATACGGAAATTGTATCTCTACATACTGCCAAATGGTGGACCACCGTTATTGGGACGGGAATGGATCAGGAAGATAAACTTAGATAGGCATTCCATTCATGCAATGACGGTGGACGGTAAAAAAGAAGAAGACGTCACTCCTGGACGATTGTCAACAATCTTAGCTAACGCCAAAGAGGTATTTCAACAAGAACTGGGCACGCTTAAAGGCATAACCGCCTCGTTAAAAATAGAAGAGAATGCAGTTCCCAAGTTTTTCAAAGCGAGACCGGTACCATATGCAATTCGTCCAGCCGTCGAGGCAGAGCTGGAGAATCTGGAGAAGGCGGGCATGTTGTCTAAGGTCGACTGGAGCGAGTGGGCGACACCCATCGTTCCTGTCATGAAAAAAACGTTAAGCAATAAGTTCGGAGAGCCAAGGAAGATTCGCATCTGTGGGGATTTCAAGGTGACGGTGAACCCTGTCCTTCACACAGTACAATATCCTCTTCCAAGGATAGAAGACATCTTCGCCTCACTGTCTGGAGGGAAGCATTTTACAAAAATTGACCTAGCACAAGCATATTTGCAGATGGAGTTTGAAGAGTCCTCTAGGAAGTATCTCATGATAAACACTCACAAAGGTCTTTACCAATATCATCGATTGGTATTCGGAGTAGCATCGGCTCTGGCGATATGGCAAAGAGCGATGGAACAAGTCCTGCAAGGGATTCCGGGGACTCAGTGTTACTTGGACGACATCCTTGTAACAGGTGAAGATGACAGTGAACACCTTAACAACCTAGAACAGGTGCTCACTAGACTACGGGAACATGGGCTGCGAGCCAACTGCCCCAAGTGCGAATTTTTTAAGAAACAGATATCGTATTGTGGCCACGTGATTGATGAAGAGGGGTTACATAAGTCCCCTGACAAAATTGAAGCGGTTGTTAAGGCCCCAGCACCTGAAAATGTGTCGCAACTGAGGTCATTCCTCGGGTTGGTGAATTACTATCATAAGTTTTTGCCGAATTTGTCGACAATTCTGCATCCATTGAACGCCCTGCTACGAACAGGGGTAGCATGGAAATGGAGCGATGATTGTAAACGTGCTTTTCAGAAGAGTAAGGACTTAATCACTTCGAAGGAAGTATTGGCTCACTACAACCCAGCACTGCCAATCAGGCTGGCGTGTGATGCATCTCCCTACGGCATTGGGGCGTTACTGTCACATAAATTCCTTAATGGTTTGGAGAGGCCGATAGCTTTTGCGTCACGCTCGTTAACTTCTGCCGAGTGTAACTACGCCCAGATTGACAGAGAGGCCCTCAGCCTAGTGTGGGGTGTGAAGAAGTTCAATCACTATCTGCACGGTCAAAAATTTACTCTACTAACCGATCATCAACCTCTTGTCTCCATTTTCAACCCTCAGAAAGGCGTACCGATAATGACAGCACAACGGCTGCAGAGGTGGTCCCTTTTCCTAGGGGCACACCAATATGACATTGAGTACAGGGGAACTAAACAGCATGGAAATGTTGATGGATTGTCACGTCTACCGTTGCCGACGGTGGAAGAAGAAGACCTTGCAGTGGATCCAATGGAGTTATTCCACTCGACCATAGTCGAATGTCTCCCTGTGACGAATGCAAACATCGAAAAGGAAACACGGAATGACCCGACACTATCACGGGTCTATGATTTAATGGTGAAGGGATGGCCAGCACATGGCGAACCACTGCTGCCAGCATTTTCGTCAAGAAGAGAACAGCTGTCAGTGTGCAGAGGAACCTTGATGTGTGGATCCAGAGTAGTAATTCCACCTAAGTTGACGGATAGAGTGCTCAAAGAGCTTCATGAGGGTCATCTGGGTGGGGTAAAAATGAAGAGCTTAGCCAGAGTGTTTGTGTGGTGGCCGGGAATCGATAGAGAAATCGAAGAGATGACCAAGAGCTGTACAGGATGCCAGAAGGTCCAAAACGCCCCACCACAAGCTCCTCTGCATCCATGGGAGTGGCCCTCATCCCCATGGCAAAGGGTGCACATTGATTTTGCTGGTCCCTTCATGGACTCGATGTTTTTAATTGCGGTGGATGCACATTCAAAGTGGCCAGAGGTAATAAAAATGTCCTCAACTACCACGGAAAAAACTATCGCAGTTTTACGAACCATATTCGCCAGGAATGGGCTGCCTGAACAGATTTGCTCTGACAATGGACCACAGTTTGTGTCTGAAGAGTTCCGGAGGTTCTTAAAGAACAATGGTGTTAAGCATTACACATCTGCCCCATATCATCCAGCCACTAATGGATTGGCCGAGAGGTTTGTCCAAACATTCAAGAAGGCTATCAAGGCAATGTGTAATGAAGATATACCCCTACAACACAAGGTGGACAACTTCTTGTTTGCCTACCGGAATGCGACACATGCGGTTACCAACCAAACTCCAGCCATGATGTTCTTCAATCAAAGACTACGATGCCGCTTGGATTTGGTTAAGCCAAACATCCGAAGAGATGTGGAGAACAGGCAGTTTCAGAGTATGAATGAAAGGCCGACCAGGAGTTTTAAGATAGGTCAACCAGTTTTGGCCCGGGACTACCGCACAGAGAAATGGCAGCCAGGAACGATTTGTACACGACAAAGACCTCTCATGTATACCGTGGACGTTGGGGAGAGCATTGTAAGATGCCATGCTGACCAGATTCTAGAGTCACTGGAAAACGTCAACTCCACACCACGATCTGATACACCTGGTAATGAAATCGACGTTCCAATTGCAGCTACCGCAGAACCGGTAATATTGGAAGCAGATGAACCAAACAACGACATTGATTTCGACTCAACATTGCCAGAAGAACCTGATACTCCAAAGAGGCGTTATCCAGACAGAATCAGGAAGCCTCCTCAAAGACTGAACTTATAATTGCTTAAACTTAACCAATGTATCTAGCAACAGTAATTGTGATTGTAATTCGTTATCATTAGTGTTAAATGAATGTTATGTACTGTTTATCTAAAAGGGGAGGAATTGTTGTGTATGTACCTTTAAGAGAATAACTGGTTTCAGACTGCAATACCGGCAGTGACCACCCCTGTATAAAAGGCGCTAGAGAGCCTCTGTTTTGTTAGATTCGTTTATGCCTTTTACCAGTAAAGTTCTGTTTGTTTCTCTCCTGCTAGTCCGTGTTTCAATCATTCACGGACTTAACACTTCTCTTGCTCTAGAAAATATCTAGTGCATCTTTTGCCCTCCAATGCATCTCTCTCTAGCCTTTACACGGAGAATGGCCCCCTTGCATTTTTCAGCTTGCAATAATTCCCACTCTTCCTTTAGCACCCGGAACTTAGTCTCAGCTCCCTTATCCCCTCCGTCAACTGCTTTACAGACCATCCGTAAACCTTTTGTTTATATTCTCTTCTCACCGCCGGTTAGCTGCCGCTCTCTTTTTCCCATTACGTACTGAGAAAACTTTTACCTCATATTTGAAATTGTCCCACCAAACTTCTTTCTTTCTTTCTTTCAAGAACAAAGGTTCCTTCCGAGCATTCTTTTTTATATTTAAAATCCCTTCTTTATAAGCAATTTCTTTCAGGTATTGATTGTTTAAAATCCACAGCCCTGAACTGATCTTAACTCTGCTGTTCCTAATTCTAAGAACCAAAGCCGAGTGGTCACTAAAAAATACTTTTTTAATAATAAATCTCCATCACCTCAGAACTTAACCCTTCCCGCATTAACACGAAATCTATTTGGCTCTGTTTTAAAACATCACCCACCCAACCTGTTCTGCAGAACTTCATTTTTATGGGGTTCCGGCCCCTCCATAAGTCTCTCAAATTTAAATTTGCATCAATTTTACAATCATCCCTTAAAGGTCATCTGGGCTGAAATATCCATCCAAGATAAAAATACATTAAAATCCCCCACTATACAAGGAATTTCCACCTCTGCCACTTCAGTGAATAACCCCCGAAAAAACTCGTGCCGCTTGCAATGGTCGTTCGGTGCATAGATATTAAAGAGATCGCAATTAAATTCCTCCATTTTTACCCTTAGCCATAAAAATCTCCCCTCAGTGTCCTTGTCCACCAAGGCAACGTTCTCTTTTATGGACGGACTCACCAAAACAGCCACCCCTCTACGGTTATTGTTTGCACAACTCGCAAACACCTCTCCCTTCCAAACCGTCTGAACTCTTTCTAGGATATCCTCATCCCAAAAGGTTTCTTGCAAACACAACGGGCTGGATTTTAACTCAGGAGTCGGGTAGGAGGCGGGACTACAACTTTTGGGGTTGTTGTCCCACCTCCATCGAGATGCGGCCAATCCACGCGATTTTAACTTGATTGGCCTTGTTGAGCCCGCCCAGTGGGCTCAGCAGACCAATTAAGGGCCACCCGGCAACAAGTGACGTCACAGACTGAAATTTCATCTGTCAAGAGGTTTTGCCAGATGAAATATCAGCGTTTCACAGCTGTTTGAAGCTGTCAAACACTGACAGTCTTACTTCTAACCTGAGTCCTTCTACACAGACTCAGTTAGAAATCTCTCCGGCAAAGAAAGCTGAAGGCTGTCACTTTTGACAGTTCGCAGCCATTCTGCTTTCTGTGCCGGTGAGATGAGGGACACCCAGGACCTAAAGGAAGGAAGGCTGTAAAGGTAAGAAAAGGTCATTTAAACTTCTTTAATCACTTTAGACATACCAAACACACTTACCTTTGCACTCATGCACACATTACTCACCTGAACACTGACATCTCGACCCCTCCAAGTCCTTCAACCCAACGGCCCGACTCCTCTAACTTGGTGTGGTTTAGAGCCGTCGGGAATCCCACACTTCAACCTTAAAAATAGGGATTAGGCTAAAAACTGCCTGTTGACTACCTGTTAACAGGCAGTTAATTGGCACTAATCCCTTCCCGCCTCGGGGAGGCGGGTCCCAGTGCGGGGCGGGTACCCGCCTCCTTTGAAACTGGCATAGAGGCGGGTTGGGGGCGGGATGGGGTCGGGACCCCTGATTTCGGGATTGTAACCCCCCAACGCCTCCAATCCTGACTCCACGGCCCAATGAAAATCCTGCCCAACAAGTCCGTGCCTTTAAAACCCTGCAACAACTGCTGCAATTTCTTCTCACCCCTCAGTCCGTTCACATTAATCGAGACCAATGTAATCATGGCTCCGAAGAAGGGAAATATGCCTGATAATCTCCCCATCATTTAATCTCTGGCCCTTCCCTCCTCTCATGCTCCTTCCCAACTTTTCGGCCAGCTGTTGCTTTTTCCTGCAGCCTCCGACTCTTTTTCACCTCATGTTTGAACCTTTCCTGCTGTTTCAGCTTCTTCCTTGCATTAAGTTTGGGCCAAGGAGCTGCCCTTTCTCCCTCCTTCTGCCCCTCACTAACCTTTCCCTTTCCACATGATGCCACCCCACCCCCACTTCCATGTCTCTGTCCCCCTCTAACTCCTCACTCTCAAGCTCTTCTGTAACCCTCTGTGCCTGCTCCCCATCAGGTACATAATCCTGCTCCCCGTCAGATACATCATCTCCCATAGAGAGTCTTCCTACTATCGCGGTTTCTCCAACAGTGCCGCTCCCTTCGACCTCATCTCCACCTCTGACCCTTGCTCCCTGATCCTTCTCTCTCTGGGACAATGGCGCACCTATATTGCTCCCTTCTGGCGTCTTTGTCTCGCTGCTCCCGTCCTGCTGCCCCTTTAAGGCTCCTGCCTCTTGCACCCTCTCCTTGTCTTGCCCCCTCCTGCTCACCAAGATGTCCGACTCTTTGGAGTACTTACATTTACCACGCACCCCGCTCCCGCCTCCTCTCCCCCCGCGGACACCAGATTCTTTAGGGAGAGCTGAACCATATTAAGGCTCGAGTCTGCACTCGACCCTTGCTGCCCGCTGCTGTCTTTGTTCTTTTCCACTGTACTTGGTGTGTTTTCCACCATCTCCATCCTGTTCTCTGCTCCGCAATTTTCTGCCTCTTCCTGTGCTCTTTTCTCCTTCAATTTACCAGCTGTGTCCTCCGACTGCTCCACTCCTCTGGCCATTCCACTCACATCTCTTTCTCCTTCTCCCATCTCCTCGTCACTCATAGAGCTTCCTTCTGCTTCACATTCATAGCGGGTGGGGCCTTTGTGACACACCCCACAGCTCTCCGCCTTGCAGCTCCGAGCGATGTGTCCAGGCTCGCCACAATTATAACAGTACAAGTCTGGACAGTTTCTTACAAGATGGTCGTGTCCAAGGCAATAATAACAAACCTTTACTTGGTTATCATGCAGTATTCGGAAGTACTGCACTCCTTCCAGTGTCTCGAATTTCATGCTGTACGGTAATGACTTCACCCCCTCTGGGAACCGCACCTTTACGTAACGGGTTCCATCTGCTACCCGTGTTCCTGGATAGTATCTCCTCTTTATTGCCGAGCAAATTTTAATCTCCCACGACTCCAACTTTTTGATTAGCACATCGTCCTCAATATAAACTGGCAAGTTTAAGAATGAGACCACCACCTCTTCCGAATATAGCAGAGATACCTCCAAGAACTTATCGTGAACTTTCAAACTGAGTAAAAGTCTTTCCACCTCCTCTCGGCCACTGACCGTCACCTCGAACCCAACATTCGGCTTTTGTCGGCAGGCAAAGCAGCTTCCCTCGCCACAGTCCTCATGTACTGCTTGGATAATATCCCAAGCCCGTATCTCCTTATCCTCGCACTGAACCACTGCCGTGTTTTCTTTTCCAAACCTCCTGGGGTCCCGGCCCAAATCTTTGGGCCTTTTTCTTTCCCTTCCAACCACAGTTTCTCCCCTAATTAAATTCATCTTGGGAACACTGTCCTCTGAGGGTCCGGTCCAGACCCCTCAGCAGCCATCTGGCTGTTGTTTATGGGCCAAAAAGGCCCTAAAACCTGAAAAAAAAACACCACCAATTTTTTACAAACTCATTCCAACTCCCTGCAGCAATCAGGCAACCAGTAACACCTGCTCACTCCTAGCCCCTCCCACCTCGAGAGTGCTACCCACTGAGCCACAGCTGATACTTGTAAACAGATGCAACAAATAAGGTATTGGAATTAAAAAAAGTAGGGATATGCAAATTACATGATACATCCCATGTGAGAAAGAAGATATTGTAGGAAGCAATGTCAGTTTCCATAGGCCGAATCACCCTGTCTCAATCTCACTGCTTTTATGTTTAAAGACAAAACTCACACTGAAGCGAGCACAGCATGGAACAGGTGATGGTCCTGGGACTCACTCCATGTGAAGAAACAATAGTGTTTTGGAGGGAGAACCTGTGGAGATTGGAATGGTCTGCAGTACCATTGGAAGATACCATATTAAACACATATATTAATCAGTATTACAATCTATACACAAGAGCATAGATCGTGCTCTCAATTACAAGACAGTACTCACATGGATAAACATGCTTACACACGCATGGGCCGAGAAATTCCACCACAAAGCGCCCGTTTTTCAGGCGCTAAACAGCCTCCAATATGGTGGGCACGGAGCGCAAGCTCATTACGAGCCGGGAGTGCGCTTCCCGCCATATCGATAAATGCCAAAAATAATCGTCACCCCGTGCCCTGTGCCTGAAACAGGCGTTACGCCCATTGCATCTGCAAGACCAGGTGATAGAAGGGTAGCACTGACTGGCTGATATGTAGCAAGCTATTTCTGATCACATGGCCCACAGTGTGCTCCATGCTGTGTCAGTCTTCCCCTTAAACACAAGCGCAGTGTGAGTAAACACAGCATGCTTTGACCCATGGGATCCTCTCTCTGTTGTCTGTGTCCTTACCTCTTGTATGTGATGTCACTTGTATAACCCTGTTATTTTCACTTCAACAACCTTGCTTGATATATCCTTGCTAATGCTTCTCTCTGTCAGTTCAACTTCTTTTTATCTGTCTTGAGCAGTTACCATAGTCGCTGTGAAGTTCATTCTTTTCAGTGACTAACATCCCTGCTTCTTGCTTCCTGCCTATCAAAAATCTTGCGGCTAATCTCATTACCATGGTTACCAGTCCATGCACGGCTCGGTTGGCAAATGTTTTCTCTTCCCTGGATTGTCATTGCATCACGATCCACACATATTGCACACTCCATAACTGCTTTAATAAACGTTTCAACATTTATATCCCTTATTGAAGTGAGGCTTTGGTGTAGTGCAACATTCCTGTTGATGGGCTGAGATGAAGAGGGTGGGTGGAGGCTCGTGTGGAGCATAAACACTGGCACGGACCAGTTGGGCCGAATGGCCTGTTTCTGTGCTGTAAACACTGTGGAATGTAAAAGTGAATGCTGTGACAGGCAGCATGATGGACTGAGTGTAGGTTTCAGTGAGGATTTCATTCTTGGCTGTTCCGGGAGATTATCCTGCCTGAAGACTCACGATGTTGTGCCAATTATCTTCTTCTTTATCACAATTACCTTGCAGTGCAAATTATCCCCCAGATTCTGTCCTTTTGGAGAATTTCATAACACTGATTCAAATAATATTTCCTATCTGCAGCCTTACTACTAAACTTTCAGTGGTTTACTGTTTTCCAATGATGGTGCCTGTAGCTATTAATATATAGATGGACATGTAAGATAGCATGTAAATACAAACAGTAATTAATTCAATGGATTGAATTTCCTTTGAAAGTTGTCATCATAGCTCAGTAACAAGCTATAAACACAATGATTTCTTTCATATTCAGGATCCATTATGTGATTTGTGTTGCCCGTATCACATTGCACACATCCAGTTCAGTCTCGTCAAAAAAAATGTTTAATATAAATGCATGGTTGATCTTTTAAAGGCCTTGATCTTCATGAAGATATATTGGGCCAACCGTTTGCATTGTGTATATAAATGCTTAACTCTTGGAGGTAAATCCCATCCAAAAGCAGCACAACATCTGTCTGATGTGATGATCTTTCAAAGAAAACGCGTTTGATTTCAGCCAAGGCTGATGGAATGAAAGGCTCCTCCCTTTGACCAATCACTCCCTAAGAGAAGGGTCTTCAGGGAGTCTCAGCCCGGTTCCTGATAGATGTCGCCTCCGTCGTGTGGCAAAAACTGGCACTGAATTGGAGATTTCACTAAGGCAGCTTGGGTGGATTTTAACTTCGGTGATGCTGGAAAACAGGCGTTAGCAGATCGCCGGCTCACTGTAGACCCCGCCCTGCCGGTTAGATCGCTGGCTCGCTGTAGATCCCGCCCTGCCGGTTAGATCGCCGGCTCACTGTAGATCCCGCCCTGCCGGTGAGATCGCCGGCTCGCTGTAGATCCCGCCCTGCCGGTTAGATCGCCGGCTCGCTGTAGATCCCGCCCTGCCGGTTAGATCGCCGGCTCACTGTAGACCCCGCCCTGCTGGTTAGATCGCCGGCTCGCTGTAGATCCCGCCCTGCCGGTTGGATCGCCGGCTCACTGTAGATCCTGCCCTGCTGGTTAGATCGCCGACTCGCTGTAGATCCCGCCTGTTGTGTATGTACCTTTAAGGGAAAAACTGGTCTCAGACTGCAGTACCGGCAGTGACCACCCCTGTATATAAGGCGCTAGCAACCTTCTGTAGTTTCAGTTTCCCGATTGTCTCCATTCAGTAAAGACTTGTTATAATCAACTCCTGCTGTCCGTGTCTCAATTATACACGGACATAATATTGGCGATGAGCAGATACGAACTTACCTACAGTCTGCACCACCTCATGGGATCCGTTCCTGAAGCGAAGTGAGCAGAGGTCGAGGCCAGAAGGAAGAAAGAAGCAGTAGAAACGGGCGTCGACCGTGGGCATCTGCCCCTGAGTCAGCGGAGTTGAAGATTACAGGAGAAGCTGTCGAGAGCGGGGCTTGGTTCCTGTCGACGGTGCTTCAGCTAATCGGGCTGGTGGCAGGTAGTACACTGATCCTTCCTGGGCGGCGGTCGAGAACTCGAGCAGGTGGCTTGCAACGGGGCCGAGCAGCGTTGTCAGGAAGAGGAGAGAGAGAGAGGGTGGAGCACACAGGGCGCGGCCGGTGCTACGAAGCCGGGCAGCATACGGACCCGAGAAGAGGGAGGCAAGAGTCCCACAGGGTTGTTCCACGACGAGAAAATAATAAAATAAAAATAAAAAATATTAAACGCGCAGAAAACCGCGAGGAGCTGCAGGTTGCAACAGAAACCATGGAAAGCAGCGCTAACAACAGCGGAAAGAAGGCAAAGCACGGGAGGCGCCATCTTAATCCAGCGGGGAAGAAGGCAAAGCGCGGGAGGCGCCATCTTAATCAGCGGGGAAGAAGGCAAAGCGCGGGAGGCGCCATTTTGTTAAATCGGGGAAGAAGGCAAAGCTGTATCACTGTCTTTGATAATGCAATAGAAGACTGGACCACGTATGTGGAAAGAGTCGAGGTATGTTGCGAGGCAAACGAAATAGCCGATGTGAAAAAGGCATCGGTACTGCTAAACTTAATGGGCGCTAGAACGTACGGCCTATTGCGGGACCTGATTACTCCAGCCAAACCGAAGGCGAAGAGTTTTAACGAAATTGTTGCTATCCTACAGGAACACCTAAATCCTACACCGCTGCTGATAGCAGAAAGATTTAAATTCCACAGGAGAAATCAGCTTAAAAATGAGAGCAATGCTGATTACCTTACGGAACTACGCAAGCTATCAAAGCACTGCCAGTTCGGAGCAGGACTGGCAGATACCTTACGGGACAAATTTGTCTGTGGACTCCTGAGTGAAGGAACACAGAAGAAGTTACTCTCAGAGAAAGAGCTGACGCTAGATAAGGCTTTCAGCATGGCAGTATCGTACGAAGCAGCAGCCAGGGGAGCTGCGGAAATACAACAAAAGCCACAGGAATACGGCACCCACGAAATGACACGGGGATTTGCAAAATGTTATCACTGCGGCAGAACTAACCATGACCAGAAGGACTGCTGGTCCAAGGACAAAATATGCAGGCAATGCGGAAAGATGGGACACATTGCACGAGTTTGCAGGTCTGGGAAGAAGACCAACGACAACAAAAAGGCTACTAAGGAACCGTACAAGAAAGTACAAAAGATGACGGACAGTAGTTCCGAAGACCAGATGAGCGATAGTGAATCCGGGAACAAGAGACTAAGCTGTCTCAACCTTCACAATGTAATCGCAAAAGAGGATCACCGAACCATTTGGGTCACCCTCACGATAGCAGGGTCCCAAGTTAAAATGGAATTGGATACAGGATCAGCGCTAACCGTCATGAATCGACGAGACTACGAGCGGCTATTCTCACACATACCCTTGAGAGAGACATCCATCGTCTTGACGACGTATATGGGGCAAAAAGTATACCTCAGAGGAAAAATAAGGGTGCCTGTCGAATACAACGGCAAGAAAATACGGAAATTGTATCTCTACATACTGCAAGATGGTGGACCACCATTATTGGGACGTGAATGGATCAGAAAGATAAGCTTAGATTGGCACTCCATTCAGGCAATGACGGTGGATGGTAAAAAAGATGGCGACGTCACTCCTGGACGATTGTCAACAATCTTAGCTAACGCCAAAGAGGTATTTCAACAGGAACTGAGCACTCTTAAAGGCGTAACCGCCTCGATAAAAATAGAAGAGAATGCAGTTCCCAAGTTTTTCAAAGCAAGACCGGTACCATATGCAATTCGCCCAGCCATCGAGGCAGAGCTGGAGAATCTGGAGAATGCAGGCGTGTTGTCTAAGGTAGACTGGAGCGAGTGGGCGACACCCATCATTCCTGTCATGAAGAAAACGTTAAACAATAAGTCTGAGGAGCCAAGGAAGGTTCGCATCTGTGGGGACTTCAAGGTGACAGTGAACCCAGTCCTTCACACAGTACAATATCCTCTTCCAAGGATAGAAGACATCTTCGCCTCACTATCTGGAGGGAAGCGTTTTACAAAAATTGACCTAGCACAAGCGTATTTGCAGATGGAGGTTGAAGAATCCTCTAGGAAGTATCTCACGATGAACACTCACAAAGGTCTTTACCAGTATCATCGATTGGTATTCGGAGTAGCATCAGCTCCGGCGATATGGCAAAGAGCGATAGAACAAGTCCTGCAAGGGATTCCGGGGACTCAGTGTTACTTGGACGACATCCTAGTGACAGGTGAAGATGACAGTGAACACCTTAACAACCTAGAACAGGTGCTCACTAGACTACGGGAACATGGGCTACGAGCCAACCGCCCCAAGTGCGAGTTTTTTAAGAAACAGATACCGTATTGTGGCCACGTGATTGATGAAGAGGGGTTACATAAGTCCCCTGACAAAATTGAAGCGGTTGTTAAGGCCCCAGCGCCTGAAAATGTGTCGCAACTGAGGTCATTCCACGGATTGGTGAATTACTACCATAGGTTTTTACCGAATTTGTCCACAATTCTGCACCCACTGAACGCCCTACTACAAACGGGAGTAGCATGGAAATGGAGCAATGACTGTAAGCGGGCCTTTCAGAAGAGTAAGGACTTAATCACTTCAACAGAAGTATTGGCTCACTACAACCCATCACTACCGATAAGATAGGCATGTGATGCGTCTCCCTACGGCATTGGGGCGGTACTGTCATATAAATTCCTTGATGGTTTAGAGAGGCCGATAGCTTTTGCGTCACACTCGTTAACTTCAGCCGAGCGTAACTACGCCCAGATTGACAGAGAGGCCCTCAGCCTCGTGTGGGGGGTGAAGAAGTTCAATCACTACCTGCACGGTCAAAAATTTACTCTACTAACCGATCATCAACCTCTTGTCTCCATTTTCAACCCTCAGAAGGGCGTACCGATAATGACAGCACAACGGCTACAGAGGTGGTCCCTTTTCCTAGGGGCACGCCAATATGACATCGAGTACAAAGGAACTAAACAGCATGGGAATGCTGATGGGTTGTCGCGCCTACCATTGCCGACGGTGGAAGAAGAACGTGCAGTGGCTCCAATGGAGATATTCCACTCGACCATAGTCGAATGTCTCCCTGTGATGAATGCAAACATAGAAAAGGAAACACGGAATGACCCGACACTATCCCAGGTCTATGATTTAACGGTGAAGGGATGGCCAGCACATGGCGAACCACTGCTGCCAGCATTCTCGCCGAGAAGAGAACAGCTGTCAGTGTGCAGAGGAACCTCGATGTGTGGATCCAGAGTAGTAATTCCACCCAAATTGAAGGATAGAGTGCTCAATGAGCTTCATGAGGGTCATCTGGGAGGGGTAAAAATGAAGAACTTAGCCAGAGCGTTTGTGTGGTGGCCGGGAATCGATAGAGAAATCGAAGAGATGATCAAGAGCTGTACAGGATGCCAGAAGGTCCAAAACGCCCCACCACAAGCCCCTCATCTCCATGGCAAAGGGTGCACATTGATTTTGCTGGTCCCTTCATGGACTCGATGTTTTTAATTGCGGTGGATGCACAGTCAAAGTGGCCAGAGGTAATAAAAATGTCCTCAACCACCACAGAAAAAACTATCACAGTCTTACGCACCATATTCGCCAGGAATGGGCTGCCTGAGCAGATTTGCTCTGACAATGGACCACAGTTTGTGTCTGAAGAGTTCCAGAGGTTCTTAAAGAACAATGGTGTTAAGCATTACACATCTGCCCCATATCATCCAGCCACTAATGGATTGGCCGAGAGGTTTGTTCAAACATTCAAGAAGGCTATCAAGGCAATGTGTAATGAAGATATACCCCTACAACACAAGGTGGACAACTTCTTGTTTGCCTACCGGAATGCGACACATGCGGTTACCAACCAAACTCCAGCCATGATGTTCTTCAATCGAAGACTACGATGCCGCTTGGATTTGGTTAAGCCAAGCATCCGAAGAGATGTGGAGAACAGGCAGTTTCAGAATATGAATGAAAGGCCGACCAGGAGTTTTAAGATAGGTCAACCAGTTTTGGCCCGGGACTACCGCACAGAGAAATGGCAGCCAGGAACGATTTGTACACGGCAAGGACCTCTCATGTATACCGTGGATGTTGGAGAGAGCATTGTAAGACGCCATGCTGACCAGATTCTAGAGTCACTGGAAAACGTCAACTCCACACCACGATCTGATACACCTGGCGATGAAACCGACGTACCAATTGCATCTACCGCAGAATCGGTGATATTGGAAGCAGATGAACCAAACAACGACATTGATCCCGACTCAACCTTGCCAGAAGAACCTGATACCCCAAAGAGGCGTTATCCAGACAGAATCAGGAAGCCTCCTCAAAGACTGAACTTATAATTGCTTAACCTCAACCAATGTATCTAGCAACCGTAATTGTGATTGTAATTAGTTATCATTTAGTTGTTAAATGAATGTTATGTACTGTTTATCTAAAAGGGGAGGAATTGTTGTGTATGTACCTTTAAGGGAATAACTGGTCTCAGACTGCAGTACCGGCAGTGACCACCCCTGTATAAAAGGCGCTAGCAACCTTCTGTAGTTTCAGTTTCCCGATTGTCTCCATTCGGTAAAGACTTGTTATAATCAACTCCTGCTGTCCGTGTCTCAATTATACACGGACATAATACCGCCCTGCCGGTTAGATCGCCCACTCGCTGTAGAACCCGCCCTGCTGGTTAGATCGCCGGCTCGCTGTAGATCCCGCCCTGCTGGTTAGATCGCCGGCTCACTGTAGACCCCGCCCTGCCGGTTAGATTGCCGGCTCACTGTAGACCCCGCCCTGCCGGTTAGATCGCCGGCTCACTGTAGATCCCGCCCTGCCGGTTAGATCGTCGGCTTGCTATAGACCCCGCCCTGCCGGTTAGATCGCTCACTCGCTGTAGACCCCACCCTGCCGGTTAGATCACCCGCTCACTGTAGACCCCGCCCTGCCGGTTAGATCGCCCACTCGCTGCAGACCCCGCCGTGCCGGTTAGATCGCCAGGTCGCTGTAGAACCCGCCCTGCCGGTTAGATCGCCCGCTCGCTGTAGACCCCGCCCTGCCGGTTAGATCGCCCACTCGCTGTAGAACCCGCCCTGCCGGTTAGATCGCCCGCTTGCTCTACATCCCGCCCTGCCGGTTAGATCGCCCACTCGCTGTAGACCCCGCCATGCCGGTTAGATCGCCCGCTCACTGTAGAACCCGCCCTGCCGGTTAGATCGCCCACTCGCTGTAGACCCCGCCGTGCCGGTTAGATCGCCTGCTCGCTTTAGACCCGGCCCTACCGGTTAGATCGCCCGCTCGCTGTAGACCCCGCCCTGCCGGTTAGATCGCCCGCTCGCTGTAGACCCCGCCCAGCCGGTTAGATCACCCACTCGCTGTAGAACCCGCCCTGCTGGTTAGATCGCTGGCTCGCTGTAGAACCCACCCTGCCGGTTAGAGCGCCCACTCGCTGTAGACCCCGCTGTGCCAGTTAGATCGCCCGCTCACTGTAGAACCCGCCCTGCCAGTTAGATCGCCCACTCGCTGTACATCCCACCCTGCCGGTTAGATCGCCCGCTTGCTCTACATCCCGCCCTGCCGGTTAGATCACCCACTCGCTGTAGATCCCGCCATGCCGGTTAGATCGCCCGCTCACTGTAGAACCCGCCCTGCCGGTTAGATCGCCCACTCGCTGTAGAACCCGCCCTGCCGGTTAGATTGGCCGCTCGCTTTAGACCCCTCCCTGCCGGTTAGACCGCTGGCTCTCTGTAGATCCCGCCCTGCCGGTTAGACCGCTGGCTCTCTGTAGATCCCGCCCTGCCGGTTAGACCGCTGGCTCTCTGTAGATCCCGCCTTGCCGGTTAGACCGCCCACTCGCTGTAGAACCCGCCCTGCCAGTTAGATCGCCTGCTCGCTTTAGACCCCGCCCTGCCGGTTAGATCGCTGGCTCGCTGTAGAACCCGCCCTGCCAGTTAGATCGCCCGCTCGCTTTAGACCCCACCCTGCCGGTTAGATCGCCCGCTCACTGTAGACCCCACCCTGCCGGTTAGATCGCCCACTCGCTGTAGACCCCGCCCTGCCGGTTAGATCGCTGGCTCGCTGTAGACCCCACCGTGCCGGTTAGATCACCCGCTCGCTGTAGAACCCGCCCTGCCGGTTAGATCGCTGGCTCGCTGTAGACCCCGCCGTGCCGGTTAGATCACCCGCTCGCTGTAGAACCCGCCCTGCCGGTTAGATCGCCCACTCGCTGTAGACCCCGCCGTGCCGGTTAGATCACCCACTCGCTGTAGACCCCGCCGTGCCGGTTAAATCGCCCGCTCGCTGTAGACCCCGCCCTGCCGGTTAGATCGCCCGCTTGCTCTACATCCCGCCCTGCCGGTTAGATCGCCCGCTCACTGTAGAACGCACCCTGCCGGTTAGATCGCCCACTCGCTGTAGAACCCGCTCTGCCGGTTAGATCGCCCACTCGCTGTAGACCCCGCCATGCCGGTTAGATCGCCGGCTCGCTTTAGACCCCGCCCTGCCGGTTAGATCGCCCACTCGCTGTAGACCCCACCCTGCCGGTTAGATCGCCCGCTCGCTGTAGATCCCGCCCTGCTGTTTAGATCGCCCGCTCGCTGTAGATCCCGCCCTGCCGGTTAGATCGCCCACTCGCTGTACATCCCGCCCTGCCGGTTAGATCGCCCACTCGCTGTCGAACCCACCCTGCCGGTTAGATCGCCCACTCGCTGTAGAACCCGCCCTGCCGGTTAGATCGCCCACTCGCTGTAGATCCCGCCCTGCCGGTTAGATCGCCCACTCGCTGTCGACCCCGCCCTGCCGGTTAGGTCGCCTACTCACTGTAGAACCCGCCCTGCCGGTTAGATCGCCCACTCGCTGTAGATCCCGCCCTGCCGGTTAGATCGCCCGCTCGCTGTAGATCCCGCCCTGCCGGTTAGATCGCCCACTCGCTGTAGATCCCGCCCTGCCGGTTAGATCGCCCGCTCGCTGTAGAACCTGCCCTGCCGGTTAGATCACCCGCTTGCTGTAGAACCCACGCTGATGGACTGCCGGTTAGGTCGGTCTCTGGTCCACCCAATATTGGACCTGGGAGTTAATGTGCATAGGTCCCTGAAGGTGGCAGGACATATTGAAAGAGTGGTTTAATGGCTTCATAAATAGAGGCATTGAGTACAAAAGTAGAGAAGTTATGCTGAATCTTTATAACGCGCTGGTTAGGCCACAACTGGAGTATTGCGTCCAGTTCTGGTCACCACACCTTAGGAAGGATGTGAAGGCCCTTGAGAGGGTTCAGAGACGATTTACCAGTATGGTTCCAGGGATGGGGGATCTTAGCTACAAGGACAGGTTGGAGAAGCTGGATTTGTTTTCATTAGAGCAAAGGAGGTTGAGGGTGATTTGATAGAGGTGTACAAGATTATGATGGGTTTGGATAGGCTAGACGGGGAAAGGCTGTTCCCACTAGTTGATGGTACAAGGACTAGGGGACACAGATTTAAGGTTTTGGGTAAGAGATACGGGGGATGTGAGGAAAAACCTTTTTACACAGCGAGTGGTGATGACCAGGAACTCGCTGCTGGCGGAAGTGGTGGAAGTGGAGACACTCAGTGTTTTCAAGGGGAGACTGGATAGGCACATGAGGGAAATAAACCTGCAGGGCTACGGGGATAAAGCGGGGGAATGGGACTGACTGGATTGCTCCACTGAGAGCTGGCATGGACTCGATGGGCCGAATGGCCTCCTTCTGTGCCATTATGACTCTGTGGGCTGGATTTTACCAGCCCTGAGGAGGTGGGTTTGGAGGCGGGACTGCTGGGAAAATGGGAAAAATTGGGAGCGGGTCCTAACCCCGCTCCCAACCCGCCTCCGAACCATCTTCCCGGGAGGCGGGTCCTCGACTCGCGCAGGGACCCGTCTCCTAGCGGCGGGGAGGGGATTAGAGCCAATTATAGTTAACAGGCAGGTAAGAGGCTTTTCCCCATTTTACGCCTGCTGATGCGGCATTCCCGACGGCAGGAAACCCCGCCAAGGTCAGCGAGGTGAGCTGTGGGTCTGCTGCAGTCTAAGTGTGCAAATGACCGCTGCAGAGGTAGTGTGATGGGTGCAATGGTGCACAGGTAAGTATGATAGGTGAGAGAATGTAGAGAGAAATATTTTTATTCTGTTTATATGTATCTGCAGGTGCCAAGATTTAATGTTTCTGTGAAGCCTCATCTGATTGGCAGAATTGACAGATGGCTTCTGCAATCTCACATGCAGCTGCTATCCGTTTTCTCCTAAGGAGTCATTGGTGAGCCTGGGTGAAAGGGCTTACCTTTGGACAGTGATTGCCAGTGTTTGACAGCACCTCAATGCTGTCAAACACTGACAATACATCTATCAAAAAATTATGGGGCCTGTCACTTTAACAAAATCGGCAATGAAGTGTCATGCACAGACGTCATCTGACACCGGCTTTCCCTTAATTGGCCGACAAGCCCACAGGGCGAGGCTTAACAAGGCCAATCAGGGGAAAATAGTGTCGGGCAGTCAGACATCGCTGGGGGCGGGACTAGAACCCGGAAACCAGCAGCCCCGCCCCCAATGCACCTCCTCAGTTAAGATCCCGGCCTCTGAAGCCTGTGAGCTGGCTCCTGCTGGTGACATGGTAAGAGGCCCGACCGTCAAAATGGACAATCGGGGGGTCGGCCAACAATAGTCAAAATCTACAAAAGCAAAATCCTGCGGATGCTGGAAACCTGAAATAAAAACAGAAAATGCTGGAACTACTCAGCTGGTCAGGCAGCATCTGTGGAGAGAGAAACCAAGTTAACGTTTCAGGTCAATGACCATTCTGGCGAAAGTTAGTCATAGTGTCATAGAGTTATACAGCACAGTAAGAGGCCCTTCGGCCCATCGCGTCCGCGCCGGCCATCAAGCCC
This sequence comes from Somniosus microcephalus, assembly GCF_052327205.1. Classification (NCBI taxonomy): domain Eukaryota; kingdom Metazoa; phylum Chordata; class Chondrichthyes; order Squaliformes; family Somniosidae; genus Somniosus; species Somniosus microcephalus. Next base: position 80,503,332 of record NC_141006.1, on the reverse strand, counting down.
TGTCTATTCCAATCCCATTTTCCAGCATTTGGTCCGTAGCCTTGTATGCTATGGCATTTCAAGTGCTCATCCAGATACTTCTTGAATGTTGTGAGGGTTCCTGCCTCTACCACCCTTTCAGGCAGTGAGTTCCAGATTCCAACCACCCTCTGGGTGAAAAAGTTTTTCCTCAAATCCCCTCTAAACCTCCTGCCCCTTACCTTGAACCTATGCCCCCTTGTTATTGACCCCTCTACTAAGGGGAAAAGTTCCTTTCTATCTACCCTATCTATGCCCCTCATAATTTTGTATACCTCAATCAGGTCCCCCCTCAGCCTCCTCTGCTCCAAGGAAAACAACCCCAGCCTGTCCAGTCTTTCTTCATAGCTGAAGCGCTCCAGCCCAGGTAACACCCTGGTAAATCTCCTCTGCACCCTCTCCAAAGCAATCACATCCTTCCTATAGTGTGACGACCAGAACTGCACACAGTACTCCAGCTGTGGCCTTACCAGCGTTTTGTACAGCTCCATCATAACCTCCCTGCTCTTATATTCTATGCCTCGGCTAATGAAGGCAAGTATCCCATATGCCTTTTTAACCACCTTATCCACCTGTTCTGCTGCCTTCAGGGATCTATGTACATGCACACCAAGGTCCCTCTGATCCTCTGTCTTTCCTAGGGTCTTACCATTCATTGTGTATTCCCTTGCCTTGTTAGTCTGTCCAAAGTTCATCGACCTGAAACGTTGACACTATGGCCTAGAAATTCGGTAGGCTTAGCGCCGCTTTTGAGGCGCTAGAGGGCCTAGCGCCGGAGTTATGGCCAGTTTGGAAATTGAGTGGGTCCCTAAATCGGCGTTAGGCCGTTAGCGCTGCGCCGGCACCGATGACGTCATCGGTGTGCGCAGCGTCCCGGTTGCCATGGTAACCCGCCCAAACTCCGAAATTGACTTGCGGCCGCCTCGCCCGTGGCAGCCGCAAGCAACGTTCTGGCAGAGGTGCCTTACTGGACTTTGCGCCGGCGCATTAAAGGACCCGCGGCGGCCGGCCGCTTTCCCGCCGGCCGCCTGGCCGCAGCTCCCTCCCCGGACTTCTCCCCCCCCCCCCCCACTGGGACAGATGCAAGCCCAGCACTTGTCCGAGGTGCCGGGCTCATTTTTACAATGATTTTCGCGGGCCGCGGCCGGGTGCAGGCAGCTCCTCCTTAAGGGAAGGAGGAGGCCTGCACTTCCCGAACCTGCCGCACCGCAGCGGGCGCCGCAGCGCCGGAATAGCGCCGCAATTCAGCGCGTAGCGCCAGTTTTCAGGCGCAAACAGCTTTCAGCAGCGCCGGCAGCCGTTTGGGCGCAGAACTAGTGAATTTTTGGCCCGCCCAGCGCGACTTAGCTCCGGCACTAACTTCCGGCGCTAAAGCCGTCGCTGCGCCAAAACCCAATTTCTAGGCCTATATCTCTCTCCACAGATGCTGCCTGACCTGCTGAGTATTTCCAGTATTTTCTGTTTCTATTTCAGATATTCAAAATCTGCCGCACCGTGCCATAGCAGTGAGTTTAGTGAAGATGATCAGCCCAGTCTTATGGAAAGCAATTGGCCAGAACAACTTTTAATCAACCAATCAACTGAAGATTCTGACAAGTAATTAAACATTTGTTTGAAACAGAGCTTGTGGAAAAAATTGAAACCATTCATTAGATTTTGTTTTAGAGATCGTATAAATCTGAAGTTCATTCTAAGATGCCTATTTAATGTATTAGTGCTTTTCACAGTTGACAAAACAGTGGGCAACTTGGATGAAAAATTCATGATGGATGTAGGCAGCTGTGAAAACTACTTTGTGGTTCTGATGCATTCGGTTTCTGACAGAAGGATTCATTTAATATAAAAACAGAAAATGCTGGAAATACTCAGCAGGTCAGGTAGCATCTGTGGAGAGAGAAACCGAGTTACTGGGCTGGATTTTCCAAGCCCCAAGGAGGCGGGCATGGAGGCGGGACAGCACCCCAGCCAGCCGATTTCATGCCCCCCATGATTTCGTGCCCACAGCTCACCGGAATTATCCGAATGAAACCGGCGGGCCAAATTGCCGTGGTTCGGTTGCTGGCCCTCATTAGGCACGGGCAGCGTGCGCTGCTCCCGGATCACCCCCTGTACTGGCCCGGCCCAATTTCCAGGCCCATTACTTTAATGCTGTCTGTTGGACATCGAGGAGAGTTTAAGGTTTAACAGTCGAACTTGCTCGTATCATGGAACAATAGACTTTCATAGAGTTATACAGCACAGAAAGAGGCCCTTCGGCCCATCGTGTCCGTGCCTGTCATCAAGCCCTGTCTATTCTAATCCCATTTTCCAGCACTTGGTCCGTAGCCTTGAATGCTATGGCGTTTCAAGTGCTCATCTAAATGCTTCTTGAATGTTGTGAGGGTTCCTGCCTCTACCACCCTTTCAGGCAGTGATTTCCAGATTCCAACCACTCTCTGGGTGAAAATGTTTTCCCTCTAAACCTCTTGCCCCTTACCTTGAATCTATGCCCCCTGGTTATTGACCCCTCTACTAAGGGGAAAAGTTCCTTTCTATCTACCCTATCTATGCCCCTCATAATTTTGTACACCTCAATCAGGTCCCCCCTCAGCCTTCTCTGCTCCAAGGAAAACAACCCCAGCCTGCCCAGTCTCTCTTTATAGCTGAAGCGCTCCAGCCCAGGTAACATGCTGGTGAATCTCCTCTGCACCCTCTCCAAAGCAATCACAACCCTCCTATAGTGTGGCGACCAGAACTGCACACAGTATTCCAGTTGTGGCCTAACTAGCGTTTTGTACAGCTCCATCATAGCCTCCCTACTCTTATATTCTATGCCTCGGCTAATGAAGGCAAGTATCCCATATGCCTTTCCCAAATACAGGAAACTCTCATTCCCTAATAACCGGCAAAATTCTGGAGTAGGTTTTGAGGCTTCCGTATACTGTATATTTGTGGCTGTGTAACCGGGGTTCTCGTACCATTTGCCATGTAATCATGGCTCCTGCACCTCTGGTTGTGTAACCTGGTCCCCTGTACCTGTGTCTGTGGACCGGGGCTCCAGTACCTGTGTCTGTGGACCGGGGCTCCAGCACTTGTGTCTGTGGATCGGGGCTCCAGTACCTGTGTCTGTGGACCGGGGCTCCAGCACCTGTGGACCGGGGCTCCAGCGCCTGTGTCTGTGGACCGGGGCTCCAGCGCCTGTGTCTGTGGACCGGGGCTCCAGCGCCTGTGTCTGTGGACCGGGGCTCCAGCGCCTGTGTCTGTGGACCGGGGCTCCAGCGCCTGTGTCTGTGGACCGGGGCTCCAGCACCTGTGTCTGTGGACCGGGGCTCCAGCGCCTGTGTCTGTGGACCGGGGCTCCAGCGCCTGTGTCTGTGGACCGGGGCTCCGGCACCTGTGTCTGTGGACCGGGGCTCCGGCCCCTGTGTCTGTGGACTGGGGCTCCGGCCCCTGTGTCTGTGGACCGGGGCTCCAGCGCCTGTGTCTGTGGACCGGGGCTCCGGCACCTGTGTCTGTGGACCGGGGCTCCGGTACCTGTGTCTGTGGACCGGGGCTCCAGCCCCTGTGTCTGTGGACCGGGGCTCTGGCCCCTGTGTCTGTGGACCGGGGCTCCAGCACCTGTGTCTGTGGACCGGGGCTCCAGCGCTTGTGTCTGTGGACCGGGGCTCCAGCACCTGTGTCTGTGGACCGGGGCTCCAGCGCTTGTGTCTGTGGACCGGGGCTCCAGTACCTGTGTCTGTGGACCGGGGCTCCAGCCCCTGTGTCTGTGGACCTGGGCTCCAGCGCCTTTGTCTGTGGACCGGGGCTCCGGCACCTGTGTCTGTGGACCGGGGCTCCGGCACCTGTGTCTGTGGACCGGGGCTCCAGCCCCTGTGTCTGTGGACCGGGGCTCCAGTACCTGTGTCTGTGGACCGGGGCTCCAGCGCCTGTGTCTGTGGACCGGGGCTCCAGCGCCTGTGTCTGTGGACCGGGGCTCCAGTACCTGTGTCTGTGGACCGGGGCTCCAGCGCCTGTGTCTGTGGACCGGGGCTCCAGCGCCTGTGTCTGTGGACCGGGGCTCCAGCGCCTGTGTCTGTGGACCGTGTGGTGTATGTAACTTGTACCACCTTAAGAGACTACCTTAAGAGATGGACTACTTTCTCTTGGCTGCTGTATATTGTAGCACCGGTGGTGACCACACCGGTATATAAACTCTGTGTAGTAATTTGCTAAGCAGTTCAGCCCTGACCTTCGATTAGTAAAGACCTGTTTTAGTTATTCTTGTTGTCTGTGTCCAGTGATTTATATTAAGCATATCTGGAACACTCAGACTCAACAGTGGCGATGAGCCCGATCTTACCCTGCGGCAGTTTGCATCCAAGGCAGCTTCATCCCCAGAACGGGCGTCGAGAAGAGGCATCCGCCCTCATCATCCTGCTGAGCACCGCATTCGCACGGGAGGCATCGAGAACCCGGGGAAATTACTGACCACGAAGTCCTCCATCAGCGACAGGCAGTGATCATCCTTCTACCACGGTGGTGGGTAAGCCGATCTAGCTACATGGGCAGAAAGTCGGCCGCGTTGTCAGTGGAGAAGGGGAGGGAAACCGGAGGAAAAAGGGCGGAGAACTCGACCGCAGCCGGTGAAAAGGACCGGGCTGCAATCGGGGCCGAGAGGCGCAGCGACAAGGGCAGCGTTAAGGCCACGAGAACCGCGGAGAACTTGACCGCAGCCGGTGTAAAGGGCCGGGCTGCAATCGGGGCTGAGAGGCGCAGCAACGAGGGAAGCGTTGATGCCCACGAGAACCACGGGGGAGCAAAAGCAGCGTCAGGGGAAAGTAAGAACCGCTGGGAGGCGAGAACGGCAACAGCGCGGTCAGCGCCATTGTAGCCAGCGGGGGAAGAAGACAAGCGCGGGACAAGCCGCCAAGCGCGGGAAGCCGCCATTGTAGTCGGCGGGGGAAGAAGACAAGCGCGGGAAAAGCCGCCAAGCGCGGGAAGCCGCCATCTTGGGAAAAAATTCAAGGATGCCTAAACACGGTAACATCACTGCTTTTGATAGTGATGTTGAAGATTGGGCCACGTATGTAGAACGCATTGGAGTTTATTGTACAGCAAATGAAGTACCAGATGATAAGAAAGCAATAACATTATTAAACTCAATGGGGGCGAAGACGTACGGGTTATTGAAGCATCTGATAACACCAGATAAACCGGCGGATCAGACTTTCGCGAAAATTGTTACGATCCTGCAAGAACATTTAAACCCCACGCCGCTGATGATAGCGGAACGATTTAAATTTTACAGCAGAACGCAGCTGAAAGAGGAGAGCAACGCTGAATCCTTAATTGAACTGCGTAAGCTATCAAAGTACTGTCAGTTTGGTACAGGACTAGCAGATGCTCTGAGAGATAAATTCGTGTGTGGATTATTAAAAAAAGGAACACAAAAGCGTCTGCTAGAAGAAAAAGACCTTACGCTTGAGAAAGCTGTCACCATTGCAGCATCGCACGAGGCCGCAGCAAGAGGCACCGCAGAAATGCAACTAAGGTCATCGGAACTCAGCACCAATCAAATGGCATTGGGTGCAGTAAAGTGTTATCGTTGCGGAAGGACAACGCACGATCAGAATCAGTGCTGGTTCAAAAATCAGGAATGCAGAGAATGTGGCAAGCTCGGTCACATAGCTAAAGTATGCCGGTCAGGTAAGAAGACCAGCAGCAAAAGGTCACCGCAGGAAAAGTGCAAAAAGGTACACAAGGTGACAGAGAACAGTTCGGATGAACAGAAGACGGATTCAGACTCCAGCAGTAAGGAACTGGGTTGTCTAAGAATACATAATGTGGGTAACACAGCAGACCACCAAACTATCTGGGTCACACTTCAGATAGCAGGAGTCCAAGTGAAGATGGAATTGGACACTGGATCGGCATTGACGGTCATGAATAAGCAAGATTACAAAAGGTTATTTCCACACATTCCCTTAAGGGATACGGAGATTGTTTTGAAAACATACACGGGGCAAAGAGTAAACCCCATTGGAAAGATAAAGGTAAAGATGGTCCACAAGGATAAAGAAAGCCGAGGAATTGACTTATATGTGTTACCTGAGGGAGGTCCACCATTACTGGGACGGGAATGGATCAGGAGAATAAATATGGACTGGCATTCCTTAAAAGCACTAACTGTAGATTCCGGCAAAAAGGAAGATGTCAAACCTAAACGACTGTCCAGAATATTGGACGATGCTAAAGAGGTGTTCCAGCAGGGACTGGGAACACTGAAAGGAATTACGGCAAACATCAAAGTTGAAGAACATGCAAACCCGAAATTTTTCAAAGCCAGACCGGTACCTTCTGCGATACGACCTGCTGTGGAAGCTGAGCTGGAAGGACTAGAACGGTCCGGAGTACTGTCAAAGGTGGACTGGACTGAATGGGCCACGCCCATTGTTCCCGTCATGAAGCGTTCATCGAGTAACAAACCAGGGGAACCGGGGAAGGTTCGCATCTGTGGCGATTTCAAGATCACTGTTAATCCAGTGCTTCACACGGTGCAATATCCGCTTCCACGGATTGAGGATATCTTCGCTTCGTTGGCTGGCAGGAAACACTTCACCAAGATAGACCTGGCGCAGGCGTATTTACAGATGGAAGTTGATGAAGCGTCACGCCAGTATCTCACGATCAACACGCATAAGGGCTTATATCGGTATAATAGACTGGTTTTTGGAGTGGCATCGGCTCCAGCGATTTGGCAAAGGGCCATGGAGCAGGTATTACAGGGAATTCCAGGCACACAATGTTACCTGGACGACATTCTGATTACAGGAAATGATGATGAGGAACACCTTGCAAATTTGGAACAGGTGCTCAACAGATTGAAAGAATATGGACTTCGAGTTAATCACCAGAAATGTGAGTTCTTTCAGAAGCAAATCTCGTACTTGTTAAGTCTGTGTGTCCCAGTTATGCTTATTATAAATCACTGGACACAGACCACAAGAATAACTTTGAACAGGTCTTTACTATTCGGAGGTCAGGGCTGAACTGCCCAGCAAATCCCTACACAACGTTTATATACCGGTGTGGTCACCACCGGTACTACAGTATACAGCAGCCAAGAGAAAGTAGTACATCTCTTAAGGTAGTTCTCTTAAGGTGGAACAGGTTACATACACCACAATCCTCCCTTTTTAGCTTAACAGTTATACCCCCATTTAACATAACATAATAACATATAGAGATATATATATACAACTTCATGCAAAACAGTTCAAAGATTCAGTCTCTGAGGAGGCCTCCTGATTCGAGTTGGATAACGCCTTTCAGGGGTCTCTGATTCTCGTTGCTGGGGTGACTCATCTAGTTGATCTCTTATGGATTGGACATCATCCTCAGGTACATTGGGCTAGATTTTCAGTTGCTTGCGCCAGCAGTTAGCGCCTTAAGAGAAGTGATTTTCGGGCGCTATGCGTGTAGCGCCCGGGCGCAGCGCAGTTTGCGCCCCGCCCCAAATTAAGTTGCCCGTTAGCGCCGGCGCAAAGTTTAGCGGCCGCCCGGATGCGCGCGCAGAAAATGACGTCACATCCTCATGCAACGCCCTTTGGCCGCCCCGAATCCAAACTCCAGTCGGACCGCCCCATTGTGCAGCTGGCGTCCAGAGCGTTTGTAAAATGGAACGCAACACACCCTGGGGAGCGCAAATTAAAGGGCACTCCTCCTGCACTATAAAAGGCAGTCTGCATGTGTTGTGTGGAAGGATCCAGTGCGTTGTTGTGAACGGTGTATTTATGTTTCCGGCCACCACCACCACCACCACCATCACCACCACCACCTCCTCCTCCTCCTCCTCCTCCTCCTCCTCCCCAGACTCTGCCTTTGAAAAAAACACATGCACCCTTCCCCTTTAAGAGCTCACTGGCACCAGAGTGTCTGCCGTGCGCTGCGCCCGAGCTCGGGCGCTGCGCTCTGCACCGCCGGCTTAGCGCCTAAAGATAGTAGTGGAACGCCTCTTTTAGCGCTCCACCAACCTCTTAGGGCGAAGCCACTGAATTTCCGGCAACGGGGCGCTACTTTGGGGCGGGCGCTATCTTCGGGCGGGCGCTAAGGTTAGCGCCCCAAAACTGTCTATACTGAAAATCTAGCCCATACACTTCTGAGGTAGATGCTTCAGGTTCACTAACTTCTTCCACGGTTGTCTCTGCCGTAACCCTGGGTTCGACCCTTGTTCTCGATTCTGCCAGTTGGTCAGCATGACGCCGTATTACATTTTCACCAATATCTACCGTGTACATCAGGGGTCCTTGTCTGGCCCGAATTGTTCCAGATTGCCATTTCTCGTTTTTATAGTCCCGGGCTAACGCTGGTTGTCCTATTTCGAAACTCCGAGTGGTCTTGTTATTTATATGCTGGAACTGTTTGTTTTCAACTTCCCTCTGCACATTTGGTTTTAACAAGTCCAACCTGGACCGCAACCTTCTGTTATAGAACATCATGGCAGGACTTTGGTTTGTCACTGCATGAGTGGCGTTTCGATATGCCAGTAGGAATTTGTCCACCTTGTGTTGTAGTGGAATCTGATCTTCGCTCATAGCCTTTATTGCTTTTTTGAACGTTTGTACAAATCTCTCGGCCAACCCGTTTGTAGCCGGATGATATGGGGCAGAGGTATAATGTTTCACCCCATTCTTCTTCATGAATTTCTGGAATTCTTCTGACACGAACTGCGGTCCGTTGTCTGAACATATTAGTTCTGGCAATCCATTTCTTGCAAATATTGTTCTTAGCACCGCAATCGCCTTTTCCGAGGTAGTGGTAGTCATCTTAATCACTTCTGGCCATTTAGAATGTGCGTCCACTGCAATTAAAAACATGGAGTCCATGAATGGACCAGCAAAGTCAATATGTACACGTTGCCATGGGGTTGAAGGCCATTCCCATGGATGCAGCGGTGCAATCGGAGGTGCATTTTGCACTTTTTGGCACCCTGAGCAGCTTTTCGTCAGATCCTCTATCTGTTGGTCGATACCCGGCCACCACACATAAGCCCTAGCAAGGCTTTTCATCTTGACTCCCCCCAGATGACCTTCATGCAGTTCCTTTAGAACTCTCTCTCTTAACTTAGGAGGAATAATCACCCTTGTTCCATACATCAATGTTCCTTGACAGACGGACAGCTGTTCTCGTCTTGCTGAGAATGCCGGTAACAGTGGATCACCATGTGCTGGCCATCCCTTCACTGTCACTTCGTAGACCCGGGACAGTGTCGGGTCGTTCCTGGTTTCTCTTTCAATACTTGCATTGGTGACTGGTAAACATTCGATGATGGTCGAGTGAAATAACTCAACAGGGTCAACCGTCGGTGCCTCCTACTCTGTAGGTAGTGGCAGGCGCGACAGCCCATCAGCATTACCATGCTGCTTTGTACCTTTGAATTCGATCTGATATTGATGTGCCCCTAGGAAAAGGGACCATCTCTGGAGTCTCTGTGCTGTCATCACCGAAACACCCTTCTTAGGGTTAAAAATGGATACCAACGGCTGGTGGTCTGTCAGAAGCATGAACTTTTGGCCCTGCAGGTAATGATTAAACTTCTTTACTCCCCACACAAGGCTGAGAGCCTCCCTATCTATCTGAGCATAGTTGCGCTCAGCGGAGGTCAATGATCTGGATGCGAACGCAACTGGCCTCTCCTGGCCATTTGGCAACTTGTGTGAGAGTACTGCCCCAATACCATATGGAGAAGCATCACAAGCCAAACGAATAGGCAGCGTTGGGTTGAAGTGAGCCAACACTTCCTCTGAGGTGATCAATGCCTTGCTTTTGCGAAAGGCCCTCTTACAGTCCTCGCTCCACTTCCATGGTACTCCCTTCTGCAAAAGAGTGTTCAGCGGGTGCAGCACCGTGGATAAATTTGGCAGAAACTTATGGTAATAGTTAATCAACCCTAGGAACGACCTCAACTGGGATACATTATCCGGAGAGGGAGCCTTCACACCAGCTTCGATCTTGTCAGGAGACTTATGAAGCCCCTTCTGGTCAATGACATGACCACAGTACGAGATCCTCTTCTGAAAGAACTCACATTTCTGGTGATTAACTCGAAGTCCATAGTCTTTCAATCTGGTGAGCACCAGTTCCAAATTTGCAAGGTGTTCCTCGTCATCATCTACTGTAATCAGAATATCGTCCAGGTAACATTGTGTGCCTGGAATTCCCTGTAATACCTGCTCTATGGCCCTCTGCCAAATTGCTGGCGCCGATGCCACTCCAAAAACCAGTCTATTATACCGGTACAAGCCTCTATGCGTGTTGATCATGAGATACTGGCGTGACTCTTCCTCAACTTCCATCTGTAAGTACGCCTGCGCCAGGTCTATCTTGGTGAAGTGTTTCCCGCCAGACAACGAAGCGAAGATATCCTCAATCCACGGAAGCGGATACTGCACCGTGTGAAGCACCGGATTAACAGTGATCTTGAAATCTCCACAGATGCGAACCTTCCCCGGTTCCCCCGGCTTGTTGCTCGATGAACGCTTCATGACGGGAACAATGGGCGTGGCCCACTCACTCCAGTCTACCTTAGACAGTACTCCTGAACGTTCTAGCCCTTCCAGCTCAGCTTCCACAGCAGGTCGTATCGCATAAGGTACCGGTCTGTCTTTGAAAAATTTCGGGTTTGCATGTTCTTCAACCTTGATGTTTGCCATAATTCCTCTCAGTGTTCCCAGTCCCTGTTGAAACACCTCTTTAGCATCGTCCAATATTCTGGACAATCGTTTAGGTTTGACATCTTTTTTACCGGAATCTACCGTTAGTGCTTTTAAGGAATGCCAGTCCATATTTATTTTCCTAATCCACTCCCGTCCCAGTAGTGGTGGACCTCCCTCAGGTAGCACATATAAGTCCATTCCTCGGCTTTCTTTGCCCTTGTGGACCACCTTTACCTCTATCTTCCCGATGGGGTATACTCTTTGCCCCGTGTATGTTTTCAATACAATCTCCGTATCCCGTAGGGGAATATGTGGGAATAACCTTTTGTAATCTTGCTTATTCATGACCGTCAATGCCGATCCAGTGTCCAATTCCATCTTCACTTGGACTCCTGCTATCTGAAGTGTGACCCAAATTGTTTGGAGGTCTGCTTCCTTACCAACATTGTGTACTCTTAGACTATCCAGTTCATTACTGCTGGAGTCTGACTCTGACTTCTGTTCGTTCGAACTGTTCTCTGTCACCTTGTGTACCTTTCTGTACTTTTCCTGCGGTGACTTTTTGTTGCTGGTCTTCTTTCCTGACCGGCATACTTTAGCTATGTGACCAAGCCTGCCACATTTTCTGCATTCCTAATTTTTGAACCAGCACTGGCTCTGATCGTGCGTTGTCTTTCCACAACGTTAACATTTTACTGTACCCAAGACCATTTGATTGGTGCTGAGTTCCGGTGACCGTAGCTGCATTTCCGCTGTGCCTCTCGCTGCGGCTTCTTGCGATGCTGCAATAGTGACAGCTTTATCAAGCGTAAGATCATTCTCCTCAAGCAGTCGCTTTTGTGTTCCTTCTTTTAACAATCCACACACAAATTTATCTCTCAGCGCATCTGCTAGTCCTGTTCCAAACTGACAGTACTTTGATAGCTTATGCGGTTCAATTAAAAATTCAGCGTTGCTTTCGTCTTTCAGCTGCGTTCTTCTGTAAAATTTAAATCGTTCCGCTATCATCAGCGGCGTGGGGTTTAAATGATTTTTCAGGACAGTAACAATATTCGCGAAAGTCTGATCCGCCGGTTTATCTGGTGATAGAAGGTGCTTCAATAGCCCGTATGTCTTCGCACCCATTGAGCTTAATAAGGTTAGTGCTTTCTCATCATCTGGTACCTTATTTGCTTTACAATAAACTTCCATGCGTTCTACATACGTGGTCCAATCTTCGATATCACTATCAAAGGTATTAATGTTCCCATGTTTAGGCATCCTTGCAAGTTTTTAAATTTTTCTTTTTCTCAAAATGGCGGCTTCCCGCGCTTGTCATCTTCCCCCGCCTACTAAAATGGCGGCTTCCCGCGCTTGGCTGTCTTTCCCGCGCTCGTCTTCTTCCCCCACCGACTACAATGGCGGATTCCCGCGTTTGCCTTCTTCCCCCGCTGGCTGCAATGGCGATTGCCGTGCTGCTGCCGTTCTCGCCTCCCCAGCGGTTCTCAATTCCCCGACGCTGCTTTTACTCCCCCGCGGTTCCCATGGGCATTCACGCTTCCCCTGCTGTTGCGCCTCTCAGCCCCGCATGCAGGCCGGTCCTTTACACCGGCTGCGTTTGAGTTCTCCGCGGCTCTCGTGCCTTAAGCTGCCCCAGTCGCTGCGCCTCTCAGCCTCGATTGCAGCCCGGCCCCTTTCACTGGCCGTGGTCGAGTTCTCTGCCCTTTTTCCTCCGTTTTCCCTCCCCCACTCCACAGTCAACGCGGCCGATTTCTGCTCGTGTCGCTGATCGGCTTACCCACCACCGTGGTAGAAGGGATGATCACTGCCTGTCGCTGATGGAGGGCTTCGTGGTCAGAATTTTTCTTTTTAACCCGGGTTCTCGATGCCTCCCGTGCGATGGTGCTCAGCAGGATGATGAGGGCGGATGCCTCTTCTCGACGCCCGTTCTGAGGACGAAGCTGCCTTGGATGTAAAACTGCCGCAGGATAAGATCAGACTCACCGCCACTGTTAAGTCTGTGTGTCCCAGTTATGCTTATTATAAATCACTGGACACAGACCACAAGAATAACTTTGAACAGGTCTTTACTATTCGGAGGTCAGGGCTGAACTGCCCAGCAAATCCCTACACAACGTTTATATACCGGTGTGGTCACCACCGGTACTACAGTATACAGCAGCCAAGAGAAAGTAGTACATCTCTTAAGGTAGTTCTCTTAAGGTGGAACAGGTTACATACACCACAGTACTGTGGTCACGTCATTGACCAGGAGGGGCTTCACAAGTCACCTGACAAGATCGAAGCTGTTGTGAAGGCTCCCGCTCCGGAGAATGTATCCCAGTTGAGGTCGTTCCTAGGGTTGATTAACTATTACCATAAGTTTCTGCCAAATTTATCCACGGTGCTACACCCGCTGAACGCTCTTTTGCAGAAGGGAGTGCCATGGAAGTGGAGCGAGGACTGTAAGCGGGCCTTTCACAAAGGCAAGGCATTGATCACCTCTAAGGAAGTGTTGGCTCACTTTAACCCAACGCTGCCTATTCGGTTAGCTTGTGATGCTTCTCCATATGGTATTGGGGCACTGCTCTCACATAAGTTGCCAAATGGCTTGGAAAGACCAGTCGCATTCGCATCCAGATCATTGACCTCCGCTGAGCGCAACTATGCTCAGATAGATAGGGAAGCTCTCAGCCTTGTGTGGGGAGTAAAAAAATTTAATCATTACCTGCAAGGGCAAAAGTTTACGCTGCTGACAGACCACCAGCCGTTGGTTTCCATTTTTAACCCTAAGAAGGGTGTTTCGGTGATGACAGCGCAGAGGCTCCAGAGATGGTCCCTTTTCCTAGGGGCACATCAATATCAGATCGAATTCAAAGGTACAAAGCAACATGGTAATGCTGATGGGCTGTCGCGCCTGCCACTACCTACAGCGGAAGAGGCACCGACAGTTGACCCTGTTGAGCTATTTCACTCGACCATCATCGAATGTTTACCAGTCACCAATGCAAGTATTGAGAGAGAAACCAGGAACGACCCGACAATGTCTCGGGTCTACGAATTGACAGTGAAAGGATGGCCAGCTCATGGTGAACCACTGTTACCGGCATTCTCAGCCAGACGAGAACAGCTGTCCGTCTGTCAAGGAACATTGATGTATGGAACACGGGTGATTATTCCTCCTAAATTAAGGGAGAGAGTTCTAAAGGAACTGCATGAAGGTCATCTGGGGGGAGTCAAGATGAAAAGCCTTGCTAGGGCTTATGTGTGGTGGCCAGGCATCGACCAACAAGTAGAGGATCTGACTAAAAGCTGCTCAGGGTGCCAAAAAGTTCAAAATGCACCTCCAATTGCACCGCTGCATCCATGGGAATGGCCTTCAACCCCATGGCAACGTGTACATATTGACTTCGCAGGTCCATTCATGGACTCCATGTTTTTAATTGCGGTAGACGCACATTCTAAATGGCCAGGAGTGATTAAGATGGCGACCACTACCTCGGAAAAGACGATCGCAGTTCTAAGAACAATATTCACAAGAAATGGACTGCCAGAACAAATATGTTCAGACAACGGACCGCAGTTCGTGTCAGATGAATTCCAGAAATTCATGAAGAAGAATGGGGTGAAACATTATACCTCTGCTCCATATCATCCGGCTACAAATGGCCGAGAGATTTGTACAAACGTTCAAAAAGGCGATAAAGGCCATGAGCGAAGACCAGATTCCACTACAACACAAGGTGGACAATTTCCTAATGGCATATCGAAACGCCACTCATGCAGTGACAAATCAAAGCCCTGCCATGATGTTCTATAACAGGAGGTTACGGTCCAGGTTGGACTTGTTAAAACCAAATGTGCGGAGGGAAGTAGAAAACAAACAGTTCCAGCACATAAATAACAGGACCACTCAGAGTTTCGAAATAGGACAACCAGTGTTAGCCCGGGACTATAAGAATGAGAAATGGCAGTCGGGAACAATTCGTGCCAGACAAGGACCCCTGATGTATACAGTAGATATTGGTGAAACCGTAAGACGATGTCATGCTGACCAACTTGTAGAATCGAGAACAAGGGTCGAACCCATAACTACGACAGAGACACCAGTAGAAGAAGTTAGTGAACCTGAAGCATCTACCTCAGACGCCAATGTATCTGATGATGTCCAATCCATAGAAAATCAACTAGATGAGTCACCCCAGCAACGAGAACCAGAGACCCCTGAAAGGCGTTATCCAACTCGGATCAGGAGGCCTCCTCAGAGACTGAATCTTTGAACAGTTTTGCATGAAGTTGTATATATGTTAGCCATGTTATGTTTAAATGGGGATGTACACTGTTAAGCTAAAAAGGGAGGAATTGTGGTGTATGTAACCTGTACCACCTTAAGAGACGACCTTAAGAGATGGACTACTTTCTCTTGGCTACTGTATATTGTAGTACCGGTGGTGACCACACCGGTATATAAACTCTGTGTAGTAAATTGCTAAGCAGTTCAGCCCTGACCTTCGATTAGTAAAGACCTGTTTTAGTTATTCTTGTTGTCTGTGTCCAGTGATTTATATTAAGCATATCTGGAACACTCAGACTCAACAGACCGGGGCTCCAGCACCTGTATCTGTGGACCGGGGCTCCAGCGCCTATGTCTGTGGACCGGGGCTCCAGCCCCTCTGTCTGTGGACCGGGGCTCCGGCACCTGTGTCTGTGGACCGGGGCTCCAGCACTTGTGTCTCTGGACCGGGGCTCCGGCACTTGTGTCTGTGGACCGGGCCTCCAGCACCTGTGTCTGTGGACCGGGGCTGCAGCACCTGTGTCTCTGGACCGGGGCTCCAGCACCTGTGTCTGTGGACCGGGGCTCCAGCACCTGTGTCTGTGGACCGGGGCTGCAGCACCTGTGTCTGTGGACCGGGGCTCCAGCACCTGTGTCTGTGGACCGGGGCTCCAGCACTTGTGTCTGTGGACCGGGGCTCCAGCACCTGTGTCTGTGGACCGGGGCTCCAGCGCCTGTGTCTCTGGACCGGGGCTCCAGCACCTGTGTCTGTGGACCGGGGCTCCAGCACCTGTGTCTGTAGACCGGGGCTCCAGCGCCTGTGTCTGTGGACCGGGGCTCCAGCACCTGTGTCTGTGGACCGGGGCTCCAGCACCTGTGTCTGTGGACCGGGGCTCCAGCACCTGTGTCTGTGGACCGGGGCTCCAGCACCTGTGTCTGTAGACCGGGGCTCCAGCGCCTGTGTCTGTGGACCGGGGCTGCAGCACTTGTGTCTGTGGACCGGGGCTGCAGCACCTGTGTCTGTGGACCGGGGCTCCAGCGCCTGTGTCTGTGGACCGGGGCTCCAGCCCCTGTGTCTGTGGACCGGGGCTGCAGCACCTGTGTCTGTGGACCGGGGCTCCAGTACCTGTGTCTGTGGACCGGGGCTCCAGCGCCTGTGTCTGTGGACCGGGGCTCCAGTACCTGTGTCTGTGGACCGGGGCTCCAGTACCTGTGTCTGTGGACCGGGGCTCCAGCCCCTGTGTCTGTGGACCGGGGCTCCAGCACCTGTGTCTCTGGACCGGGGCTCCGGCACTTGTGTCTGTGGACCGGGGCTCCGGCACTTGTGTCTGTGGACCGGGGCTCCAGCACCTGTGTCTCTGGACCGGGGCTCCAGCACCTGTGTCTGTGGACCGGGGCTCCAGCACCTGTGTCTCTGGACCGGGGCTCCAGCACCTGTGTCTGTGGACCGGGGCTCCAGCCCCTGTGTCTGTGGACCGGGGCTCCAGCACCTGTGTCTGTGGACCGGGGCTCCAGCGCCTGTGTCTGTGGACCGGGGCGCCAGCGCCTGTGTCTGTGGACCGGGGCTCCAGCGCCTGTGTCTGTGGACCGGGGCTCCAGCGCCTGTGTCTGTGGACCGGGGCTCCAGCGCCTGTGTCTGTGGACCAGGGCTCCAGCGCCTGTGTCTGTGGACCGGGGCTTCGGCACTTGTGTCTGTGGACCGGGGCTCCAGCACCGGTGTCTATGGACCAGGGCTCCAGCACCTGTGTCTGTGGACCGGGGCTCCAGCACCTGTGTCTGTGGACCGGGGCTCCAGCGCCTGTGTCTGCGGACCGGGGCTCCAGCACCTGTGTCTGTGGACCGGGGCTCCGGCACTTGTGTCTGTGGACCGGGGCTCCAGCACCTGTGTCTATGGACCGGGGCTCCAGCGCCTGTGTCTGTGGACCGGGGCTCCAGCGCCTGTGTCTGTGGACCGGGGCTCCAGCGCCTGTGTCTGTGGACCGGGGCTCCGGCTCCTGTGTCTGTGGACCGGGGCTCCAATGCCTGTGTCTGTGGACCGGGGCTCCAGCGCCTGTGTCTGTGGACTGGGGCTCCGGCACTTGTGTCTGTGGACCGGGGCTCCAGCGCCTGTGTCTGTGGACCGGGGCTCCAGCACTTGTGTCTGTGGACCGGGGCTCCAGCACCTGTGTCTGTGGACCAGGGCTCCAGCACTTGTGGCTGTGTTACGGGGCTCTCGTACCTTGGGCCATTGTCACTCCATGTCCCTTCTGCGTTATCTGGAATTTTTAATCAACCAGATCCATCCCGGTCCCGTCGGTGCCGGATACCAAAGAGTTTCCTGTAAACAGGATGGCTTTGAAGTGTCGTGCGAGGAAAGTGTGTCTGAGCTCCTGATGCGAAAAGTGCTTGTGTAAGGAAGTAAGTGTTAGTGATGATGTCAACCTTGAATGATTAAAGTGTAACTTTAGGGTCATAAGCATAGGGAGAGGTATCCATCAGCTACAGTGTAGAAAGATAACGGTTGATAAAGCCTGTTCTTCAAAGATGTTAGTAACTGTTAGATGCTGTTGAGGGAAAGGAGCTTTAGAGTAAACAATTACACATGTTTACATCAGTAGTCTGTTTTGAAAGGATTCAGGAATTGATACGTCATGCAGTCGTATCGATGACATTTCCTTCAATGTATCATTGTGGTGCATCAAGGAGGATGGTCTTCAGCATTACTTTGGAGGTCTCAAAAGATGGAGAAGGCAGAAAGCCGGTCTCTGTATACAGTCAGTGTTGAGTCTGTGTCTACAAGTGCAGTTATATTGAATATCAGGACACAGACTACAGAAGTAAGTAAACAGGTCTTTAGTGATTGAGGGTCAGGGCGGAACTGAGGTACACTTTGCTTCGCAGGGTTTATATACCGGTGTGGTCACCACCGGTACTACAATGTACAGGAGCCATTGAAAAGTAGTCCATCCCTTAAGGTATCCTCTTAAGGTAGTACAGGTTACATACACTACAATTCCTCCCCTTTTAGCTTAACAGTGGACACCCCCAATTAATACACTACATGGATAACATATATACAATTTACACACAATAACTGTTCAAAGATTCAGTCTCTGAGGAGGCCTCCTGATCCGGCCCGGATAACGCCTTTCAGGGATCTCTGGTTCCCGTTGCTGGGGTGACTCATCCACTTGATCTCCTATGGATTCAACATCATCCAATACGTTCGAGTCTGAGGTAGATGCTACAGGCTCAATAAGTTCTTCAACTGGTGTCTCTGCCGTAGACATGGGGTCGACCCTTGTTCTCGATTCCACAAGTTGGTCAGCATGACATCGTATTACGTTCTCTCCAACGTCTACCATGTACATCAAGGGTCCCTGTCGTGCACGAATTGTCCCAGGTTGCCATTTATCATCCCTATAGTCCCTGGCCAACACTGGTTGTCCTATTTCAAAACTACGAGTGGCCTTTTTATTTACATGCTGGAATTGCTTGTTTTCGACTTCCCGTCGCACATTGGGTTTTAACAAATCCAACCGGGACCGCAACCTTCTGTTATAGAACATTATGGCAGGGCTTTGATTTGTCACTGCATGCGTGGCGTTTCGATACGCCATTAGAAATTGTCCACCTTGTGTTGTAGTGGAATATGATCTTCACTCATGGCCTTTATCGTCTTTTTGAACGTTTGCACAAATCTCTCGGCCAACCCATTTGTAGCCGGATGATATGGGGCAGATGTATAGTGTTTCACCCCATTCTTTTTCATGAATTTCTGGAATTCTTCTGACATGAACTGTGGTCCGTTGTCTGAACATATTTGCTCCGGCAATCCATTCCTTGCAAATATGGTTCTTAGAACTGCAATCGTCTTCTCAGAGGTAGTGGTCGACATCTTAATCACTTCTGGCCATTTAGAATGTGCGTCTACTGCTATCAAAAACATGGAATCCATGAATGGACCTGCAAAGTCGATATGCACACATTGCCATGGGGCTGAAGGCCATTCCCACAGATGCAGCGGTGCAATTGGAGGTGCGTTCTGAACTTTTTGGCACCCTAAGCAGCTTTTAGTCAGGTCCTCTATTTGTTTGTTGATACCTGGCCACCACACATAAGCCCTAGCAAGGCTTTTCATCTTGACTCCCCCCAGATGACCTTCGTGCAATTCTTTAAGAACTCTCTCCCTTAATTTAGGAGGAATAATCACCCTTGTTCCATACATCAATGTTCCTTGACATACGGACAGCTGTTCTCGTCTGGCTGAGAATGCTGGTAACAGTGGGTCGCCATGTGCTGGCCATCCCTTCACTGTCAAGTCGTAGACCCGAGACAGTGTCGGGTCATTTCGGGTCTCTCTCTCAATACCCGCATTGGTGACTGGTAAGCATTCGATGATGGTTGAGTGAAATATCTCGACAGGGTCAACTGCCGGTGCCTCTTCCGCTGTAGGAAGTGGCAGGCGCGACAGCCCATCAGCATTTCCATGTTGCTTTGTACCTTTGAATTCAATATCATATTGATGTGCCCCTAGGAAAAGGGACCATCTCTGAAGCCTCTGCGCCGTCATTACCGGAACACCCTTCTTAGGGTTGAAAATGGAAACCAACGGCTGGTGATCTGTCAGCAGCGTAAACTTTTGGCCTTGCAGGTAATGGTTAAATTTCTTAACTCCCCACACTAGGCTGAGAGCCTCCCTATCTATCTGAGCATAGTTGCGCTCAGCGGAGGTCAATGATCTGGATGCGAAAGCGACTGGCCTTTCCGAGCCATCTGGAAACTTATGTGAGAGCACTGCCCCGATACCATATGGAGAAGCATCACAAGCTAAGCGAATAGGCAGCGTTGGGTTAAAGTGAGCCAACACTTCCTTAGAGGTGATCAGTGCCTTGCTCTTTCGAAAAGCCCGCTTACAATCATCGCTCCACTTCCATGGTATTCCCGTTTGCAAAAGAGTGTTTAGCGGGTGTAACACCGTGGATAAATTTGGAAGAAACTTGTGGTAATAGTTAACCAACCCGAGGAACGACCTCAACTGGGATACATTTTCCGGTGCTGGAGCTTTGACAACAGCTTCGATCTTGTCAGGTGACTTATGGAGCCCCTCCTGGTCAATGACGTGGCCGCAGTACGAGATTCGCTTTTGAAAGAACTCGCATTTCTGGTGATTAACTCTTAGCCCATATTCTTTCAATCTGATGAGCACCTGCTCCAAATTCGCGAGGTGATCATTATCGTTATCTCCTGTAATCAGGATGTCATCCAGGTAGCATTGTGTGCCTGGGATTCCCTGCAATACCTGCTCCATGGCCCTTTGCCAAATCGCTGGAGCCGATGCCACTCCAAAAACCAGCCTATTATACCGATACAAGCCCTTATGTGTGTTGATCGTGAGATACTGTCGTGACGCTTCATCAACTTCCATCTGTAGGTACGCCTGCGCCAGGTCTATCTTGGTGAAGTGCTTCCCGCCCGACAGCGAAGCGAAGATATCTTCAATCCGCGGAAGCGGATATTGCACCGTGTGAAGAACTGGATTAACAGTGATCTTGAAATCGCCACAGATGCGAACCTTCCCAGGTTCCCCCGGCTTGTTGCTCAACGAACGCTTCATGACAGGAACAATGGGTGTAGCCCATTCGCTCCAGTCCACCTTGGACAGTACCCCTGAATGTTCTAGCCCTTCCAGCTCTGCTTCCACAGCAGGTCGTATCGCATAGGGCACTTGTGGTAAACCACTGTTTGTATTCCACTGTGTACATGCCTGGACATGCCTCGGCTGACTCCTCCCACAAGTCCTAGTATAAAGGTGACTGCTCCCCAGCCCTTTGTATTTCTGGACCGGTCGACCACTCGAGGCAGACCTTCATTCTTTTGTTAATAAAAGTCTTTAGTTACTCTCTTAACTCTCAGTCTTTTATGAGTAATTGATAGCGCATCAGCACTGGTCTGGCTTTGAAAAATTTTGGGTTTGCATGTTCTTTAACCTTGATGGTTGCCGTAATTCCTTTCAGTGTTCCAAGTCCCTGTTGGAACACCTCCTTAGCATCGTCTAAGATTTTGGACAGTCATTTAGGTTTGACGTCGTCCTCCTTACAGGCATCTACAGTCAGTGCTTGTATGGAATGCCAGTCCACATTTATTCTCCGGATCCATTCCCGTCCCAGTAGTGGCGGACCTCCATCAGGTAAAGCATACAAGTCCATTTTCTGACTTTCTTTACCATTGTAGACCACATTAACTTTTATCTTTCCTTTGGGGTATACTATTTGCCCCGTGTATGTTTTCAATACAATCTCCGTATCCCTCAGGGGAATGTGCGAGAATAACCTTTTGTAATCTTGCTTATTCATGACCGTTAATGCTGACCCTGTGTCCGATTCCATCTTCACTTGGACTCCTGCTATCCGGAGCATGACCCAGATAGTTTGGTGGTCTGCTGTGTTACCCACATTATGTATTTTCAGACAACCCAGTTCCTTACTGCTGGAGTCTGAATCCGTCTTCTGTTCATTCGAACTGTTCTCTGTCACCTTGTGTACTTTTTTGTAGTTCTCCTGCACTGACTTTTTGCTGCTGGTCTTCTTTCCTGACCGGCATACTCTCGCTATGTGACCAAGTTTGCCACATTGCCTGCATTCTTTGTCTTTGAACCAGCACTGGTTCTGGTCATGCGTTGTCCTTCCGCAACGATAGCACTTTACTGCGCCCCATGCCATTTCATTGGTGCTGAATTCCAGTGGTCTTTGCTGTATCTCTGCAGCGCCCCGTGCTGCTGCCTCATGGGATGCTGCAATGCTGAAAGCTTTGTCCAGCGTAAGATCCTTTTCCTCTAGCAGTCGCTTCTGGGTTCTTTCCCTTAGGAGCCCACACACAAACTTATCTCTCAGTGCGTCTGCTAGTCCTGTTCCGAACTGGCAGTACTTTGATAACTTGCGCAGTTCTGTTAGGAATTCAGCGTTGCTTTCTTCTTTAAGTTGAATTCTTTTGTAGAATTTAAATCGTTCCGCTATCAGCAGCGGCGTGGGGTTTAAATGCTCTTGCAAGATAGTAACAATATCCGCGAAACTCTTCCCTACCGGTTTGTCTGGGGTTACAAGGTTCCTTAATAACCCGTATGTCTTCGCAGCCATCGAGTTTAATAGGATTAGTGCTTTCTTATCATCCGGTACCTCATTCGTTGCACAGTAAACTTCGATGCGTTCCACATAAGTGGCCCAATCTTCCACATCGTTATCAAAAGCAGTGATGTTACCCGTTTTTGGCATCCTTGCTGAGTTTCTCCTTTCCCTTCGGATATTATTTAATATGATGACTTTAAAAAAATTTTTTTATTTAAGATGGCGGCTTTTCCCGCGCTTGGCGGCTTTTCCCGCGCTTGTCTTCTTCCCCCGCCGACTCAAGATGGTGATTCCCGCGCTGTTGTCATCCACGCCTCCCAGCGGTCCTTTATTTTCCTTGCGCTGCTGCTCTTGTTGCCCCGCCGCTCCCGCGGTCCTTGTGACCATAAACACTTTTCTGGCTGCTGCGCGTCTCTGCCCCGATTGCAGTCCGGCCCCTGACACTGGCTGCGGTCGTGTTCTCCGCCCGTTTCGTCGTTTTCCCTCCCCTTCTCCCACTGACAACTCGGCCGACTTCCCCCCCGTGCCGCTCGATCGGGCTTACCCGCCGCTGTCGTAGAAGGGATGATCACTGATGTTGGACTTCGTGGCCAGAAAACCAACCGGGTTCCCGATGGCCTCCTGTGCGACGCAGTGCTCAGCAGGATGTTGAGGGCGGATGCCCTTTTTCGATGCCCGTTCCTGAGGACGAAGCTTCCTTGGGTGCAAAACTGCCGCTAGGTACGATCAGACTCGTCGCCACTGTTGAGTCTGTGTCTACAAGTGCAGTTATATTGAATGACAGGACACAGACTACAGAAGTAAGTAAACAGGTCTTTAGTGATTGAGGGTCAGGGTGGAACTGAGGTACACTTTGCTCCGCAGGATTTATATACCGGTGTGGTCACCACCGGTACTACAATGTACAGGAGCCATTGAAAAGTAGTCCATCCCTTAAGGTATCCTCTTAAGGTAGTACAGGTTACATACACTACAGTCAGGCTCATCTGGGTATCAGTAAATCTCTTCCCTATACTCCACTACGAAGTGTCTCGTGTTTACTCGAGTCATGTTGTGGTGAATCCGAGGAGGGAGCAGGTTGAGTGCTAACATTGCCCTGGCCGGCCTCTTGCCCTCCATAAACCTCAGCTCATCTAAAACTCGGCCTATATCGTGTCCCGCACCAAGTCCTGCCTCCATTGATCTACATTGGCTTCCAGTCCCCAATGCTTTGAATTTAAAGTTCTCATCCTTGTGTTTAGATTTCTTCATGGCTTCACAACTCTTTATCTCTGCAACCTCCTCCAACCCATCATCTCCCCGTACTCCTGTGCTTCCCTCATCCCTTTGCCGCGCTATTAGTTGCTGTGCTTACAGTCACCTAGGACCCACTATCTGGAATCCGCTCCAGTCTTCCACCACTCCACCACTCCACCTCCCTCTCCTCCTTAAAAACCCACCGCTTTGACAATGCATTTGGCCACCCCTCCCAATCTTTCCTTTTTTGGTTCAGTGTCCATTTTTTTTTCATGCCTCTGCAAATTGACATGGGCCGCTTTTCTGTGCTCAAGACGCTACGTAAATGCAAGTTGTTGTTGCTGTAGTTTATATTAGACGATATCAAAGTGTCCAACTATCCCGCTAAACTCTGAAGCACTCGGTCCTATCGGTAATGGGGAAAATGCTAGAGTCCATTATAAAAGATGTAATAGCAGAGCACTTGGAAAACAGTGACAGGATCGGACAAAGTCAACATGGATTTACAAAAGGTAAATCGTGCTCGACTAATCTACTGGAATTTTTTGAGGATGTAACTGGTAGAATAGATAAGGGAGAACCAGTGGATGTGGTGTATTTGGACTTTCAGAGGTCCCGCATAAGAGATTAGCGTGTAAAGTTAAGGCACATCGGATTGGGGGTAAGGTATTGGATAGAGAACTGGTTGGCAGACAGGAAGCAAAGAGTTGGAATAAACGAGTCTTTTTCCGAGTGGCAGGCACTGACTAGTGGGGTACCGCAGGGATCGGTCCTAGGACCCAAGCTATTCACAATATATATTAATGATCTAGACGAGGGAACTAGATGTAATATCTCCAAGTTTGCAGATGACACAAAGCTGGGTGGGCGTGTGTGCTGTGAGGAGGATGCCGAGAAACTCCAGTATGATTTGGACAGGTTGGGTGATTGGGCAGATGCATGGCAGATGCAGTATAATGTGGATAAATGCGAGGTTATCCACTTTGGTGTCAAAAACAGGAAGGCAGATTATTATCTGAATGGCATTAGATTGGGAGAAGGGGAAGTGCAATGAGACCTGGGTGTCCTTGTGCACCAGTTGCTGAAGGTAAGCATGCAGGTGCAGCAGGCGGTTAAGAAGGCAAATGGTATGTTGGCCTTCGTAGCGAGAGGGTTTGAGTACAGGAACAAGGATGTTTTGCTGCAGTTGTACAGGGCCTTGGTGAGACCACACCTTGAGTATTGTGTGCAGTTTTGGTCACCTTATCTGAGGAAGGATGTTCTTGCCATGGAGGGAGTGCAGCGAAGATTCACCAGACTGATACCTGGGATGGCAGGAATGGCGTATGAGGAGAGATTGGGTCAATTGGGCTTATATTCACTGGAGTTTAGAAGAATTAGAGGGGATCTCATTTAAACTTATAAAATTCTAACAGGGCTAGACAGACTAGATGCAGGAAGGATATTACCGATGGTGGGGGAGTCCAGAACCAGGGGTCACAGTCTAAAGATAAGGGGTAAGCCACTTAGGACAGAAATGAGGAGGAATTTCTTCACCCAGAGAGTGGTGAACCTGTGGCATTCTCTACCACAGAAGGCAGTTGAGGCCAAGTAACTAAATATATTCAAGAAGCAGTTAGATATATTTCTTAAGGCTAAATGGTTCACGAGATATGGGGAGAGAGCAGGGACCGGGTACTGAGTTTGGATGATCAGCCATGATCTCATTAAATGGCGGAGCAGGCTCGAGAGGCCGAATGGCCTACTCCTGCTCCTATCTTCTATGTTTCTATGTTTGTATATCCTTTGCTGACTCATTGACTGTAACTTTTGAGTAGCTGAGGTAAACAGACCAGGAAGATCCCAAGTCTGATCGAGTTTGATGGGTAGCAGTCGGGTCGTTACAATTGTTCTCGGTGTCCCTGGCTTTGGGAGGAAAAATTGGCCGGAATTCCTACTCCTGATTGCTGTGGAGTGACCCACAGTGTGTGTTAGTTTGTGTGGTCAATCAAGGGCTGGATTTATTTACTAATAAACTGTATTCCTTCTCCATGAATCCTGACTGTGTTAAAATTGAAATTTAGTCCAATCTCCTACTTTTAAGATGTTCTCAGGACCTCAAAATCAGATAAACACACTGAAAAGAAAGATATCGAGGTTATGCTGATAGGGTTAGATGTAGAGGAATGGGAGGAGGCATGTGTGGAGCTAAACATCGGCATCGACCAGTTGGGCTGAATGGCCTGTGTCTGTGCTGTACATTCTATGTAAGGACAGGACACGAGCAGGTTCTGCTTCAAGGCTCCCGATACTGGGAGCTGTCAGTACCCAAGCCAAACAAGCTACCGGTTTTGTTTCCTCTATTGCTCCAGCAGTAGATGGGTTATAGTACTGTCTAAAATAGTGTTTGTATTAAGCAGTAACATGCCTAAACTGCCCCATGCACCACTGCTTTTCATTAGTATTTATGGGAATTGGTAAATGCTCCTCTTCGACAGACTTTCTCATTAAACTGGTTGCTTTTTGTTGGCATGGAGGAAATCAACCGTCAAATGTTTCACAAAAAAAATGTGAATGTGTTTGAAACAATATCTCTGAGCAGAATCATTAATTCACTTGCCAGTTCTGGGAAACAAAACAATGGTCTGGAAATTGGATCGCGCAGCACCCGCTTTGTGGCACGGGAGAGCGCTGGGAGAGCGCCGCGTACTAAATTGGTTAGAGGGTCCAGGGTTAACACCTGAAACTAGCGTTAGAGCTTTTCCTATGCAAATCCAATGGCATAACCATCACCGAATCCCCCACCATCAACATCCTGGGGGGTCACCATTGACCAGAAACTTAACTGGACCAGCCACATAAATACTGTGGCAACAAGAGCAGGTCAGAGGCTAGATATTCTGCAGCGAGTGTCTCACCTCCTGACTCCCCAAAGCCTTTCCACCATCAACAAGGCACAGGTAAGGAGTGTGATGGAATACTCTCCACTTGCCTGGATGAGTGCAGCTCTAACAACACTCAAGAAGGTCGACACTATCCAGGACAAAGCAGCCCGCTTGATCGGCACCCCATCCACCACCTTAAACATTCACTCCCTCCACCACCGGCGTACCGTGGCTGCAGTGTGTACCATCTACAAGATGCACTGCAGCAACTCGCCAAGGCTTCTTCGGCAGCACCTCCCAAACCCACGACCTCTACCACCTAGAAAGACAAGGACAGCAGGCTCATGGAAACTCCACCACCTCCAAGTTCCCCTCCAAGTCACACACCATCCTGACTTGGAAATATATCGCTCTTCCTCATCGTCGCTGGGTCAAAATCCTGGAACTCCCTCCCTAACAGCACTGTGGGAGCACCTTCACCACACGGACTGCAGCGGTTCAAGAAGGCGGCTCACCACCACCTTCTCAAGGGCAACTAGGGATGGGCAATAAATGCTGGCCTTGCCAGCGATGCCCACATCCCAGGAACGAAAAAAATTCAGGGCCTAACACCAGTTTCAGGCCTCTTTCCCATATTTGCGGTCCAATTTCTAGGGCTTAAAGCTGTCAAACCAACGGTTCTTAAAGGGACCGCTGGAGGCTACCACAAAAGAAGATGTTTTGCTTACACAAATGTGGAGCTAGGTGGACCACTTCTGCCCCTCCTGGCTCCACATTGAGATTGATGCTCACTGCCAGCCACCACTCGCCGCCAACCATCCCCCCCCCACAACTCAATGTCCTTTCCTTCCCCCCACCCCCAGACCTACAGTGCCACCCTCACCGGCCAACTTTCGTCACCTTCACGACCGGTGTATATAAGAACATAAGAATTAGGAGCAGGAGTCGGCCACATGGCCCCTCGAGCCTGCACCGCCATTCGGCCCCTCGAGTTTGCTCCGCCATTCAATAAGATCATGGCTGATCATCGACCTCAACTCCACTTTCCCGCCCGATCCCCATATCCCTTGATTCCCCTAGAGTCCAAAAATCTATCGATCTCAGCCTTGAATATACTCAACGACTCAGCACCCACAGCCCTCTGGGGCACAGAATTCCAAAGATTCACAACCCTCTGAGTGAAGAAATTTCTCCTCATCTCGATCTTAAAAGGCCGACCCCTTATCCTGAGACTGTGACCCCTGGTTCTAGACACTCCAGCCACGGGAAACAACCTCTCAGCATCTACCCTGTCAATCCCCCTCAGAATCTTGTATGTTTCAATGAGATCACCTCTCATTCTTCTAAACTCCAGAGTATCGGCCCATTCTACACAATCTCTCCTCAGAGGACAGCCCTCTCATCCCAGGAATCAATCCAGTGAACCTTCGCTGCACCGCCCCCAAGGCAAATATATCCTTCCTCAGATAAGGAGACCAAAACCCCAGGTCTCACCAAAGCCCTGTACAATTGTAGTAAGACTTTCTTACTCTTGTGTTCCAACCCCCTTGCAATAAAGGCCAAAAATGCCATTTTGCCTTCCTAATTGCTTGCTGTACCTGCAGGCTAACTCTCTGTGTTTCCTGCACGAAGACCTAAATCTCTCTGAACACCAACATTTAATAGTTTCTCACCATTTAAAAAATATTCTGCTTTTCTATTCTTCCTACCAAAGTGAATAACTTCACATTTCCCCAACCATCTTCAGCTGTTTCATCAATGACCTTCCCTCCATCATAAGGTCAGAAGTGGGGATGTTCACTGACGATTGCACACTGTTCAGCACCATTCGAGACTCGTCAGATACTGACGCAGTCCGTGTCCATATGCAGCAAGACCTGGACAACATTCAGACTTGGGCTGACAAGTGGCAAGTAACATTCGCACCACACAAGTGCCAGACAATGACCATCTCCAACAAGCGAGACTCTAACCATCTCCCCTTGACATTCAATGGCATTACCATTGCTGAATCCCCCACTATCAACATCCTGGGGGTTACCATTGATCAGAAACTGAACTGGACCAGCCATATAAATACTGTGGCTACAAGAACAGGCCAGAGGCTGGGAATTCTGCGGTGAGTGTCTCACCTCCTGACTGCCCAAAGCCTTTCCACCATCGACAAGGCACAAGTCAGGAGTGTGATGGAATACTCTCCACTTGCCTGGATGAGTGCAGCTCCAACAACACTCAAGAAGCTCGACACCATTCAGGATAAAGCAGCACGCTTGATTTGCACTCCATCCACCACCTTCAACATTCACTCCCTCCACCACCGGTGTACTGTGGCTGCAGTGTGTACCATCTACAAGATGCACTGCAGCAACTCGCCAAAGCTCCTTCAACAGCACCTTCCAAACCCGCGACCTCTACCACTTAGAAGGACAAGGGCAGCAGGCACATGGGAACATCACCACCTACAAGTTCCCCTCCAAACCACACACCATCCTGACTTGGACCTGTATCGCCGTTCCTTCACTGTCGCTGGCCCAAAATCCTGGAACTCCCTTCCTAGCAGCATTGTGGGTGTACCTACACTATATGGACTGCAGCGGTTCAAGAAGGTGGCTCACCACCGTCTTCTCAAGGGCAATTAGGGATGGGCACTAAATGCAGGCCTAGTCAGCGACGCCCACAACCCATCAATGAATAAAAAAAATAAAGAAAATTATACTCCATCTGCCACCTTATTGTCCACTCACTTAACCTGTTTATATCCCTTTGCAGACTCTGTGGCCTAGAAATTCAGTGCCCTTAGCACCGATTTTGCGGCGCTAGAGGGCCTAGCGCTGCAATTGGTGCCGATTCCTAAATTGCCTGGGGCCCTTCCGCGGCGGTAGACCGGTAGCGCTGCGCCGGCACCGATGACGTCATCGGTGTGCGCAGCGTCCCGGTTGCCGTGGTAACCCGGCCCCAAGCCGAAATTCAGTTGTGGCCGCCTCGCCAGTGGCAGCCGCAACTAAGACTCCGGCAAACGAGTGTTGCCGGAGTCTGCGCCGGCGCTTTAAGGAGGCGCGGCGGCCGGCCGCTTTCCCGCCGGCCGCCTGCCCGCAGCTCCCTCCCCGGACTTCTCCCCCCCCCCCCCCGGAACAGATGCAAGCCTGGCACTTGTCCGAGGTGCCGGGCTCATTTTTGAAGAGATTTGCGCGGGCCGCGGCCGGGTGCAGGCAGCTCCTCCTTAACGGAAGGAGGAGGCCTGCACTTCCCGAGCCTGCCGCACCGCAGCGGGCGCCGCAGCGCCGGAATAGCGCCACAATGCGGCGCGTTGCGCCAGTTTTCAGGCGCTAAAACCCTTCAGTAGCGCCGGCAGCCGTTTGGGCGCGGCGCTACTGAATTTTTGGCGCGCGCAAAGGGACTTAGCGCCGGCGCTAACTTCCGGCGCTAAAGCCCTGGCGCAGCGCAAACTCAATTTCTAGGCCCAGGTGTCCTCCTCACAGCTTACTGTTCCTCCTAGCTTTCTATCATCAGCAAACTTGGTTACATTGCACTCCATCCCTTCATCTAAGTCATTAATATAGATTGTAAATAGCTGAGGCCCCAACACTGATCCTTGTGGCACCTCACCAGTTACAGCCTGCCAACCGGATAATGATCCATTTAAGAACATAAGAAATAGGAGCAGGAGTAGGCCAATCGGCCCCTCGAGCCTGCTCCGCCATTCAATAAGATCATGGCTGATCTGATCCTAATCGCCAATCTACTATCACAGAACCATCTCCTGAATCTAACAGAATTAGACACACGAAATAGGAGCAGGATCAGGCTACACGGCCCCTGGGCCCGCTCCGCTACCCACAGGGCCATGACCGATCCGAACCTAGACTCATGTCCAAATTCCTGCCCGCTCCCCATAACCCTTTATTCCCTTTACTTCTAGGAAACTATCTATTTCTGTTTTAAATTTATGTAATGATGTAGCTTCTACAGCTTTTTGGGGCAGCATATTCCATGGACCTACCACCCACTGAGTGATGTAGTTCCTCCTCATCTCAGTTTTGAAAGAGCAGCCCCTTATTCTAAGACTATGCCCCCTAGTTCTAGTTTCACCCATTATCGGGAACATTCTCCCCACATCCACCCGATCCAACCCCTTCACAATCTTATATGTTTCAATAAGATCGCCTCTCATTCTTCTGAACTCCAATGAGTAGAGTCCCAATCTACTCAACCTCTCCTCATATGTCCATCCCCTCATCCCCGGGATTAACCGAGTGAACCTTCTTTGTACTGACTCGAGAGCAAGTATGTCCTTTCTTAAGTATGGACACCAAAACTGTACGCAGTATTCCAGGTGCGGTCTCACCAATACCTTGTACAACTGAAGCAATACCTCCCTATTTTTATATTCTATCCCCCTAGCAATGAAAGCCAACATTCTATTGGCCTTCTTAATCACTTTCTGCACCTGCATACTAACCTTTTGAGTTTCGTGCCCTACTCTCTGTTTCCTGTCCCTTAACAATCCTCTATCCATGCTAATATATTACCCCCAACCCCATGCGCCCTTATCTTGCATAGCACCCTTTTATGTTGCACCTTACGGAGCTCCGACACGGCAAGAGAGCTCCAGGTGGGCAGAGGAAACGCTTCAAGGACACCCTCAAAGCCTCCTTGAAAAAGTGCAACATCCCCACTGACACCTGGGAATCCCTGGCCCAAGACCGCACAAAGTGGAGGAGAAGCATCCGGGAAGGCGCCGAACACCTCGAGTCTCTTCGCCAGGAGCAAGTGGAAGCCAAGCGCAGGTAGCAGAAGGTGTGCACGTCAACCCAAGCAACCCACCCACCTGTCCCTTCAACCACCATCTGCCCCACCTGTGACAGAGACTGTCGGTCCCGCATTGGACTCATCAGTCACCTGAGAACTCATTTTTAACGTGGAAACAAGTCATCCTCGGTTCCGAGGGACTGCCTAAGAGAGAGAGAGAGCACCTTATTGAATGCCTTTTGGAAATCTAAATATACTACATCCACTTTATTAACCTGCTAGTTACATCCTCAAAAAACTCTAATAAATTTGTTAAACACGATTTCCCTTTCATAGAACCATGTTGACTCGGCCTGATCATATTCTGATTTTCTAAGTGTCCTGTTACCGCTTCCTTACTAATGGATTCCAGCATTATCCCGATGACTGATGTCAGGCTAACTGGCCTGTACTTCCCTGTTTTTTCTCTCCCTTCTTTCTTCAATACATTTCTTCAATTACATTTGCTACCTTACAATCCGCTGGGCCCGTTCCAGAATCTAGGGAATTTTGGAAGATGACAACCAATGCATCCACTATCTCTTCAGCCACCTCTTTTAGAACCCGAGGATGTAGGCCGCCAGGTCCAGGGGATTTATTGGCTTTTAGTCCCATTAGTTTCTCATTAATGCCCCTTGGGGCCCCCAGCAGGCCGACGGCATCAGTTAGCGTGTGGCGGTCATTGCCGCCACTGGATCCACAAAGCAATTTCTGGCCCTTCGTTTCCCTCCCCCTGGCTTCTGGCATAATCGGGACGAAGTTTGACTTCGACTTCTCTCTGGTGTTAGAGCTTGAGCTCCTCCCAGCTCAACATCAATTCATAATGTCGATCAAAGACTTTGCCATTCTTATTTTCACAGGGCTTTGTACTGGGCTAATAATGTCAAGGAATCTAATCAATATTTTAAGACCGTATAGAAACATAGAAACATAGAAGATAGGAGCAGGAGTAGGCCATTCGGCCCCTCGAGCCTGCTCCGCCATTCAATGCGATCATGGCTGATCATCCAAATTCAGTACCCTGTTCCTGCTTTCTCATCATATCCCTTGATCACTTTAGCCTTAAGAAATATATCTAACTCCTTCTTGAATATATTTAATGAATTGGCCCCAACTGCCTTCTGTGGTAGAGAATTCCACAGGTTTACCATTCTCTGGGTGAAGAAATTCCTCCTCATTTCTGTCCTAAATGGCTTACCCCTTATCCTTAGACTGTGACCCCTGGTTCTGGACTCCCCCGCCATCGGGAACATCCTTCCTGCATCTAGCCTGCCTAGTCCTGTCAGAATTTTATAAGTTTCAATGAGATCCCCTCTCATTCTTCTAAACTCCAGCGAGTATAAGCCCAATCGACCCAATCTCTCCTCATATGTCATTCCTGCCATCCCAGGTATCAGCCTCGTGAATCTTCGCTGGACTCCTTCCATGGCAAGAACATCCTTCCTCAGATAAGGCGACCAAAGCTGCACACAATACTCAAGATATGGTCTCACCAAGGCCCTGTACAACTGCAGCAAGACATCCTTCTTCCTGTACTCATACCATCTCACTACGAAGGCCAACATACCATTTGCCTTCTTAATCGCCTGCTGCACCTGCATGCTTACCTTCAGCGACTGGTGCACAAGGACACCCAGGTCTCGTTGCACTTCCCCTTCTCCCAATCTATTGCCATTCAGATAATAATCTGCCTTTCTGTTTTTGACACCAAAGTGGATAACCTCGCATTTATCCATGTTATATTGCATCTGCCATGATTCTGCCCAATCACCAACCTGTCCAAATCATCCTGGAGTTTCTCGGCATCCTCCTCACAGCACACACGCCGACCCAGCTTTGTGTCGTCTGCAAACTTGGAAATATTACATCTAGTTCCCTTGTCTAGATCATTAATATATATTGTGAATAGCTGGGGCCCAAGGACCGATCCCTGCGGTACCCCACTAGTCACTGCCTGCCACTCGGAAAAGGACCCGTTTATTCCAACTCTTTGCTTTCTGTCTGCTAACCAGTTCTCTATCCACCAACCAGTTCCCTATCCAAGTCAATACCTTGCCCTCAATCCCATGTGCCTTAACTTTACACGCTAATCTCTTATGCGGGACCTTATCGATAGCCTTTTGAAAGTCCAAATACACCACATCCACTGGTTCTCTCTTATCTATTTTACCAGTTACTTCCTCAAAAAATTCCAGTAAATTAGTCAAGCACGATTTACCTTTTGTAAATCCATGTTGACTTTGTCCGATCCGGCCACTGTTTTCCAAGTGCTCTGTTATTACATCTTTTATAATGGACTCTAGCATTTTCCCCACTACCGATGTCAGGCTTACCAGTCTGTAATTCCCCGTTTTCTCTCTACCACCTTTTTTGAATAGTGGGTAACATTAGCTACCCTCCAATCCATGGGTACTGTTCCAGATTCCATCGAATGTTGGAAGATGATCAGCAATGCATCTACTATTTCTAGGGCCACTAGGATGGGGCTTATCAGGCCCTGGGGATTTATCAGCCTTCAATCCCATCAATTTCCCTAACACCATTTCCCTACAAATACTGATTTCTTTCAGTTCCTCCCTTTCATCAGACCCTATGTTCCCCGACACCTCTGGGAGGTTATTTGTGTCCTCCTTTGTGAAGACAGAACCTAAATATGTATTTAATTGGTCTGCCAGTTCTTTGTTCCCCATTATAAATTCCCTTGATTCTGACTGCGAGGGACCTACGCTTGACTTAACCAATCTTTTTCTCTTCACATATCTATAAAAGCTTTTGCAGTCAGTTTTTATGTTCCCTGCAAGCTTACTATCATATTCTATTTTCCCCTTCTTAATTAATCCCTTTGTCCTCCTTTGTTGAATCCGAAGCTGCTCCCAATCCTCAGGTTTACTGCTTTTTCTGGTCAATTTATATGTCCTCTCCTTGGATCTTATGCTATCCCTAATTTCCCTTGTTAGCCACGGTTGAGTCACCTTTTTTGTTTTATTTTTTTGCCCAACTGGGATGAACAAATTCTGTAGTTCATCTATGCAGTCTTTGAATGTTTGCCATTGCCTATCCACCGTCAACCCTTTGAGTGACATTCCCCAATCAATCCTACCCAACTCGCGCCTCATACCATCGTAGTTTCCTTTATTTAAATTCAGGACCCTAGTCTCTGAGTCAACTACTTCACTCTCCATCTTAATGAAGAATTCTTTCATATTATGATCGCTCCGACCCAAGGGGCCTCGCACAACAAGATTGCTAATTAATCCTTTCTCATTACATATTACCCAGTCTAAGATGGCCTGATCTCTAGTTGGTTCCTCGACATATTGGTCCAGGAAACCATCCCGTAAACACTCCAGGAATTCCTCCTCCACAGTATTGTTACTAATTTGGTTTGCCCAATCTATATGTAGATTAAAGTCACCCATGATGACTGCTGTGCCCTTATTGCACGCTTCTCTAATTTCCCTTTTAATGCCATCCCCAACTTCCACATTACTGTTTGGAGGTCTATATACCACTCCCACTAACGTTTTCTGCCCCTTGGTATTTCTCAGTTCTACCCATACAGATTCCACATCATCAGAGCTAATATCCTTCCTTACAATTGTGTTAATCCCCTCTTTAACCAGCAATGCTCCCCCACCTCCCGTTCCCCTTTGCCTATCTTTCCTGAATATTGAATACCCCTGGATGTTGAGTTCCCAGCCTTGGCCACCCTGGAGCCATGTTTCCGTAATCACAAACAAATCATATTCGTTTACCTCTATTTGCGCAGCTAATTCATCCACCTTATTACAAATACTCCTCGCATTAAGACACAAAGCCTTCAGGCTTGTTTTTTTAACACTCTTAGACCTATTCGAATTATTATTTACCTTGACCATGTTTGATTTAAACCGTTGATTTCTCTGACTGCCACTTTTGTTTTTCTCCTTCCTATCTTTTGCTTTTATCCTTGTTTCCCTTTCCTCTGTCTCCTTGCTCAGGTTCCCAACCCCCTGCCATTTTAGTTTAAACCCTCCCCCAGAGCACAAGCAAACACTCCCCCTAGGACATCGGTCCCGGCCCTGCCCAGGTGGAAACCGTCCGGTTTGTACTGGTCCCACCTCCCCCAGAACCGGTTCCAATGTCTCAGGAATTTGAATCCCTCCCCCTTGCACCATTCCTCTAGCCACGTATTCATCTGAAATAGCCTTCTATTTATACTCTGACTAGCACGTGGCACTGGTAGTAATCCTGAGATTACTACCTTTGACATCCTATTTTTTAATTTACCTCCTAACTCCCTATATTCAGCTTTTAGGACCTCATCCTGTTTTTTACCTATATCTTTGGTATCTATATGCACCACGACAACTGGCTGTTCACCCTCCCCTTCCAAAATGTTCTGCAGCCGCTCTGAGACATCCTTGACCCTTGCACCAGGGAGGCAACACACCATCCTGGAGTCTCGTTTGCGGCTGCAGAAATGCCTATCTATTCCCCTTACAATAGAATCCCCTATTACTATAGCTCTACCCTTCTTTTTCCTCCCGTCCTGTGCAGCAGAACACTCTCAGCTCCTGTAAATTTATTAACAGTTTGAAGCACTTTGGTTCTGGCAGACACAAGCGATCAAAGTAACTAATTGACAGACACAACATACAGAATCTAAAGTCAGCCCACACACTGCAGCAGAGGAGAATAAAGCATCATCATTTGGTTATGTTAACATGCAGTTTGGAAAAGGAAGTACTGAGCACCAGCGAGCGAGTGAGTTAATAGCAAATTAGAAGCCATGGTAACTCAATGAATGTTTAATAACACACTGTTTCAATTTGAACAGCACTATCCTAAATGCTAATTTATTTTTTAGAAATCTACATAAAGCGCAAAAAGCCGTTGTGTCGAAAGGAAAACCCAAGGCCTTCAAGTTTGGTCATAAAGAGAACCACTTAAATGCACAAACCGTATCCCAGAGAAGTACAACAAAAGAGGCTCTGTATAGTGACACCACTATGCCCGGCCAGAGTGGAGATGATTGTGTAACTCCCCCGTCAATCGCACATGGAGACCACGCTGCTGTGAGTGGCTGGGGGTTGGTATTACCCGCAGAGTTTGTGTGTAACTATCCTCCACTCACTGCATGTCGTGGGAGCAATCACCCTGCTTTTATTTGCTTTGCAGATGTTACCGTGGTTTTGGTTATGAGTTCTGTTTGCTGTAGTTCATGGAAACTCTTTTTAAATAGACTCTGTAGAGTGTGTGCTATAGTGCGCTGTTTAAATAGACTCTGTTTGCTGAGTAAAGACTTTGATTGTTGTCAAATAGACTGTTTGCTGTGAGTCCTGCCGTAAGTCCCAACCCGCCACGCCTCCAACTCATTGGCTGACACGGTGCAACTCATTGGCTGACATGGTGCAACTCATTGGCTGATAGCGGTGTCTACAGACATTCTGAACAAAAGAACATAGGACTCCCAGCAGCCTCCTCATCACATTACTGCCTGCAGGATTCACTAATTTGAATAATTTGCCTCAGCTCCCTGACTGTTTTCTTTCCTCACGAGTGGGGGGAGAATGGGGAATCTGAAGTGCAGTAGCTGACTGTTGTGTAAGGAAGATGTCTGCTGGGACCACAAGAACTGCCCTTCGCCCTCACTGAAGAGAGCTCGGAGCTCCTGCTGGACGAGGTGATGCTCAGGAAAGTGGCCATTTTTGGGTGGAGGGAAATCCTCCCAGCAGAGTACCCTCCAGCAGGCAAGGTAAGAGATGGCAAACAGAGTGGCAGGCAGCCTCCCGTGTGTACTGGCTGTGGAAGAAAATGGTTCTCAGCACTGAGGAAGAGTGCCAATGTTGGCTGCCACTGGAAGGAAGAAATGTTTGTGGTATGCCTGCACCGGGCACGGTGAGGAGTCACGTCAGCAATGCAGCCGGCAAAGCACTGGGCCCAAACCATCACGTGTAACAACCCCTCACTCCCATCGCACTGAAGCTGCAGCTCCAACTTAATGGCAGATAGGAGATCGGATCAAAATGACTAGAGTTTTAATTCTACATTACTGTGATGATTTGAAGTTGTTTATATGACAATGGATCAATTTTCTTCCCAATCTTGCGAATGCTTCTTGCACCAAGGCCCGAGTGGGGGATTGGCCTATGGAGTAGTGTTGTTACACTTCCATTTCTCTTCCAGCAATGGTCCTAGCAGGTTAGTTGTGCAGTCCTGGGGAGGGGGGTGATCTGTAAACATACACAATAAGTGTATATCAAGGTGCAAAAAGATTAGCTTATCCATCCGCACAATCTTCTTCATTTTGTGTGTTTGTGTGATTTGAAATTCAGCCTATCCCAACTGAACATGAACTGTGACTCTCGTGCTTGGCGCAAGTTTTTTTAAAATTTGTTCATGGGATGTGGGCGTCACTGGCAAGGCCAGCATTTATTGCCCATCCCTTGGTACACAAGTATTCAACAACTTCATTCACTTAACGTTTGTGGAACTGGAGCAAATATCCAATCTTAGAGAAGCTTAAATCAAGACTCCCATTCATGAAATGCAAACGTTAGGACTTCAATCAGTATCTTCATTCATAATGTGCGGAATCTCATCAGCATGATGCATCCTTTGATAGATGAAAATAAAATCCATCTCAAGAACATACACTCCAGAACATTGGGACATCAAATTTAATCATCAGATATTTAATGTGACAGAATAAATCAGAATTCCAAAGTGGAGAAGCTGAGCTGTATAATACCTTCACTTACATCACAAGGGAAATGCTCCTTTCTAACACAGTTACAAAATAAAAACCCACCAGTGCATTTCGGGAGTGGTCAGTAATGTCATGTGAGGGGAAGTTTTATTATGCAATTGTAATTACATAGGCAATAATCAAATCAAATCAAATCAACTTTTATTGTCATTGTTAGTGCACAAGTGCAGTACAACGAAATGTAGGCTTGCGGCTCCCGAGAGTGTACATTTAGATTAAGACATTTAAACATTCAACATACATTTGGCTTGTAATACATTAACATAAACATAACCATAATAAAGTGCATTGGCAGATGTGCAGGCTTTAGAGTTTATTTGTGGAGTTCAGTAGGATGACAGCCCTGGGAAAGAAGCTGTTCCTAAATCTGGTCGTACGGGTGCGAATGCATCTGTAGCGTCTCCCAGATGGCAGGAGGGCGAACAGACTGTGGCTGGGGTGGGTAGGGTCTTTGATGATGGACCGTGACCTCCGTAAACAGCGTTTCTGGTATATGTGCTCTATGGTCGGTAGCCGGGTGCCGGTAATGCGTTGGGCAGTTTTGACTACCCGCTGCAGGGCTTTCCGGTCATAGTAGCTACAGCTGCCATACCATACTGTGATACAGTTCGTCAGGATGCTCTCTATTGTGCAGCGGTAAAAGTTAGAGAGGATCAGGGGTGACAGGTTACATCCCTTCAGCCTCCTTAGGAAATATAGGCGCTGCTGGGCCTTCTTCACCAGAGAGGAGGTATTGAGGGACCAGGAGAGGTCTTCCGTGATGTGGACTCCGAGGAACTTAAAGCTGTCCACCCTTTCCACCACAGCCCCATTGATGTGGATGGGGGTGTGACTTCCGCCTTTAGACTTCCTGAAGTCCACAATGATTTATTTGGTTTTCTTGATGTTAAGGGCCAGGTTGTTATCGGCGCACCACTTCACGAGATGCTGGACCTCCTCCCTGTAGGCTGACTCATCGTTGTTGGTGATCTGGCCTACTACCGTGGTATCATCCGCAAACTTGATGATGGTGTTGGAACCATGAACAGCCACACAGTCATGGGTGAAGAGGGAGTAGAGGAGGGGGCTCAGCACACATCCTTGTGGGGCCCCCGTGTTCAGGGTCGGGGGGGGGGAGGTGTGGTTACCTAATTTGACAGACTGGGGTCTGTTTGTTAGGAAGTCCAGGGTCCAAGCCCAGTTTACCTGTACACTTTAGCAAACCAGATATCTCCGACACACACTTGCAGACTCTGGACATTGTCACAGGCAACAACCCAACCCTACAAGACCCCTCTCTCTGCACGAACAAGACCCCCACATACCTCCCTGATCTAGCTCAACCGAGGGACATCAGCAAACTACAGGAAGAGTAAGGCCCAATGTGCCAACTCTGTGAGTACATTAAAAATATATATATATACTTCAAGGGCATAACAAAGTTGTAGGACTATAGGGAAAGAGCGGGGGGGAGTGGGACTAATTGGATCGCTCTTTCAAAGAGCTGGCACAGACACGATGGGCTGAATGGCCTCCTTCTGTGCTGTAACCATTCTATGATTCTGTGATACTACGCTGTGTAACAAACCTGTACAGTGACTTCACAAGATGTATCTATGTGTTCGTTTCTGTGAAAAAACTCATACTGACTTTACATTCTGCAGTGTATCGAGTGAGAAACTTCGAACACCGGCAGCAATACATGCCGGGGCAAAAAGGTTATCGGTGGGGGGAGGGTGGGGGGCTGAGAGCAGCTCCAAGGACGTTCCTGGCCATTGTCTCGAGTAGCTGCATGATGCACGGTCACTCACTGCCATCCAGGATGGGCTTCAGCATCGGCACATGCCCACCACTGTGTACGTGATCTCTCCATTTATACATCTAGAATACTCTTCTGTTTAGAGACTGACAGGACGCAGCATAATACAAGGGAACAGACCCAAACTGAAGGAGTGCCCTCACGTCATTGGCTGTGAACTCCCTCGGTGGAGGACGCTGTGGACGGACATCTTGATTGGAGCTGGGAAACGTGGCAGCCCTTTCCCAAGCGCCATCTCCCATCTCTCCCTCCCACACTCCATAGACACTCTGGGATTGATTACGTTAGGGAAAGTACCCAATTAGAATTAGAATTTAAAACGCTCTTTGTGGTCCATAGTGACAGTGGAGGCCAGAGAGATACA
The DNA here is from genome assembly GCF_052327205.1 of Somniosus microcephalus. Taxonomy (NCBI): domain Eukaryota; kingdom Metazoa; phylum Chordata; class Chondrichthyes; order Squaliformes; family Somniosidae; genus Somniosus; species Somniosus microcephalus. The sequence continues at coordinate 80,463,485 of NC_141006.1, read as the reverse complement.
AGCACTGAGTTTCGCTTGGGTGATGGGAACATAGGAACATAAGGACAGGAGGCGACCATTCAGCCCCTTGAACCTGTTTCACCATTTAATGAGATCACGGGGGAGGGTGGGGGGAGGGGAGGGTAGGGGGAGGGTGGGGGGAAGGTGGGGTGAGGGTGCGGGGGAGGGCAGGGTGGGGGTGGATGCAGGGGAGGGGAGGGGAGGGGGAGGGGAGGGGGAGGAGAGGGTGGGGGGAAGGTGGGGGGTGGGTGCAGGGGAGGATGGGGGGAAGGTGGGGGAGGGTGGGGGGAGGGTGCGGGGATACTGGGCAATGCCGGGGTACAGAAGTGCAGCCGATTTAACGGCAGGACCTCATTATAATTTTTTCTTACTTTTCCGACCCGGCAACTGGTCAAATTTACAGGCCTTCCGGCTGCCAGGTGGAAAAACCAGCGGCAGGAGGCCGCAACAGGGGACCCTTGGGGATGGTTCCCGGCAATCGGGAGGGAGAGAGCTACAGATTGGGGCTTGTGTGGGGGGAGGTCACCGATCGCGGCGATGGTGGGAGAGAGAGACTGTGACCGGCAGAGGGGAGACTGAAGGCTTCTTTGAGGGGCTGAGGGTAGCACTCCTGCTCCTCCTGGCCCACGAGCCAGCAGCTCCCACCTCCATCTCACTGCCGGGTTTCCCGAGCCCTGGGAAACCCAGCCGGCAACTTCTAAATCAGGTTCCCAATTACACTGTGTTAATATGTTCTCGGGGTGTCCTGCCACTTGAGTGCCAGACACTTTCACGACACGCTGCCTGTTGGTGTAAAAACGGCAATGGCTGCGTAACCGGCAGGTTGGGGACGCATTCCCCAGTTTCTAATTTTTGAAGGCCCCCCCGACCCTCTCCCACTGCTGTTGGGGGGTTAATATCGAGGCCATTGCCTTTAGGAAGCTGGAATACAAAGCGATTTGGAGCACTAGTTTGTATTCAGGAAGCAGGACAATTGCCGAAACGCTTCTATCCTTTAATTGCTAAAGATCTCAAGTTAAATAACCGTAATCTTTTCCAATCCAATTCAAGGACAAAATTGCCCATTTAATTCATAATTGATGCAAAACAGTTTTTAAAGTCTTTGAACTTCAAATTACGGTTTTGGAAAGTGCAGTTTAATCTTGTTTTCAAAGCCTCTGTTAAACTCCTTTTTGTCTTAATAACATTTTGCCTCAAGGAAGACATTGAATTCCACAAGTCACTGATATTTGTTAAAAAGCTGTTTACATTCATTTAGTGATTTTGATTAAAGAAAAACTTGCATTCCTCCAGCGCCTTTCATGACCACCGGATGTCCCAAAGCACTTTACAGCCAATGAAGTACTTTTGAAGTGTGGTCACTGTTGTAATGTAGAAAACACAGCAGCCAATTTGCGCACAGCAAGCTCCCACAAACAGCAAAGTGATAATGACCAGATCATCTGTTTTAGTGATGTTGATTGAGGGATAGATATTTGGCAGGTGGGGCCTCGGTTTAATGTCTCATCCAAAAGACAGCACCTCCGACAGTGCAGCACTCCCTCAGTACTGCCCCTCCGACAGTGCAGCACTCCCTCAGTACTGCCCCTCCGACAGTGCAGCGCTCCCTCAGTACTCCCCCTCCGACAGTGCGGCGCTCCCTCAGTACTGCCCCTTCGACAGTGCGACGCTCCCTCAGTACTGCCCCTCCGACAGTGCGGCACTCCCTCAGTACTGCCCCTCTGACAGTGTGGCGCTCCCTCAGCACTACCCCTCCGACAGTGCGGCACTCCCTCAGTACTGCACTGAGAGTGTCAGCCTAGATTTTGTGCTCAAGTCTCTGGAGTGGGACTTGAACCCACAACCTTCTGACTCAGAGGCGAGGGTGCTGCCCACTGAGCCACAGTTGACACATTATATTATATACTGTGGCGACACGCCACCACTGGACATAATCCGCTCACGGCGGCACAGACAGTCTAAGCAGAAGCCCCCAGCCGGGGGCCCTTTCCTCCAGCAGCTTGTTTCCCGCAGGGACAGGCTGCCGGGAGCACTTCCTGTCTGGGAAGTATTTAAGTGGATGCGCGGGCTTTTCTAGTTCCTGTTTGCCATGTGGTTGGAATAAAGCAATTGTGTTTTCAATAGCTCTGGTCTCGACTCCCACGTTTGCCGCGGTATCTCAACACTGGTGACCCCGACGCTCAGGACGAATCCTAAGCTAGCATGGCGGATACAAACGCAGTCACGGTTAAATTACCAGACTTTTGGGAGAACCTCGCCGAAGCCTGGTTCGTTCAAGCTGAGTCCAGATTCCGGCTGAAAGGCATTACAGTCGACGCCACGAAGTACGACTACCTCGTCGCCTCGCTCACCTACGCTACAGTCCCCAAGGTTTGGGCAGCGCTGCAGAATCCACCAACAGAGGGCAAGTACGAACATCTGAAGGCTGCGCTACTTAAAAAATTTCAAACGTCCTCTTACCAGCGCCGCTGCCAACTCCTGGACCTCCCCGGCCTTGGTGATGCTTCACCATCAGACCTGCTTTCCCACATGCTGTCCCTCTCAGACGACAAAAACCCCGGCGCCCTTTTTCGCACGCTTTTCATTCGGCAGCTCCCCGCCAGCATCCGCCCGCTCATTGTGGAGTCTGACTCCACGGACCTGAATGATATAGCCGAAAAGGCCGACCGGCTGCTCTCTGCACAGGCCGCTCGCGACGTCACGCCCGACCTCACGGCAACGACCACGCGGTCTTCCCGGGCCGCTAGGCCCGACCGCCCTACCACTCCGGGTCACTGCTACTACCACACCCGTTTTGGCACTAGGGCTCAACGCTGCACGCCACCGTGTACCTTCAAACCCCCCCCCGCACCGGCCCCCGTGATGGCCGCGGGGCAGAAGGAGCCCCTACTGTACGTCACTGACGACAGAACCAACCGCCGATTTCTGTGCGACACAGGGGCCCAGCACAGCATCACCCCCGCCTCCGCCCTCGAGATCTAACGCGGCACACGGGGTATCACACTGGCTGCAGCCAACGGCTCTGAAATCCGCACATATGGCACCCGCATGGTCACGCTCGACCTCGCGGGCCGCCGCTACCGCTGGGAGTTCCTCACAGCCAAGGTCCTCTGCCCACTCATCGGCGCCGACTTCCTACGCGCCCACGGCCTCCTTGTCGACATTCCGAGGCACCGCCTCGTCGACATCAACACTATGGCCCCCATCCCCGGTGCCTTTACCCCGGCCCGTTCGGCCGGCCTGACGACCTACTGCCGCGCCAGAGCCACGGACGACTACTCGGCACTCCTAGCTGAGTTTCCCGCCCTCACTAACCCGACCTTTTCGGCCAAAGCCGCCAAGCACGGTGTGGAACACTATATCCCCACCACCAGCCCCCCAGTTTCTGCCCATGCCCGTAGACTCAACCCGGCCAAACTGGAAATCGTGCGGGCCGAGTTCACCACCATGGAACAACTCGGCATCATCCGCCGCTCCAGCAGCCCTTGGGCCTCGCCCCTCCACATCGCCCCCAAGCCCGGCGGAGGCTGGCGCCCTTGCGGGGACTACCGCCGCCTCAACGACGCCACCACCCCCGATCGATACCCGGTGCCACACATCCAGGACTTCTTGGCCTGACTGGCCGGACGAACCGTCTTTTCCAAAGTCGACCTGGTGCGCGGTTACCACCAAGTCCCCGTACACCCCGCGGACATCCCCAAAACGGCCGTCAGCACCCCATTCGGCCTGTTCGAGTTCCTGAGGATGCCCTTCGGCCTCAAGAATGCAGCCCAGGCTTTCCATCGCCTTATGGACTCAGTCCTCCGGGACCTGAACTTCCTATTCGTCTATCTAGATGACATTCTCGTGGCCAGCTCCTCCAAACAGGAACACCTCGAACACCTTCGCATCCTGTTCGGGCGCCTAGCCCAACACGGGCTCATCCTCAGCCCGGCGAAGTGCCAATTCGGCCTAACCGAGATCGATTTTCTCGGTCACCACATCACCCCTGCTGGGGCCGTCCCCCTGCCCAACAAGGTGCAGGCCGTCCAGCAATTCCCCCGCCCCACAACCATCAAGGGCCTCCAGGAGTTCCTCGGGATGGTAAACTTCTACAACAGGTTCATCCCCAGAGCCGCAGCCCTCATGAAGCCCCTATACGACTCCCTCCGAGGAAAATCCGACGTAGCCTGGACCACTGACACGGCAGCCACCTTCGACGCCACCAAAAACGCGCTCGCCGACGCCACTCTGCTCGCGCACCCGAGGGCCGATGCCCGGGTCGCGCTCACCACCGACGCCTCCGACCACGCGGTCGGGGCCGTGTTCGAGCAGTGGGTCAATGGCGCGTGGCAGCCACTTGCCTTCTACAGCCGCCAACTGCGCCCCCCGGAGGTCAAATACTCCACTTTCGACCGCGAGCTTCTCGCACTCCACCTGTCGGTCCGCCATTTCAGGTTCCTCCTGGAAGGCCGCCCCTTCACCGCGTATGTGGACCACAAGCCACTCACATACGCGATGGCCAAGCACACCGAACCCTGGTCCGCTAGGCAGCAACGCCAGCTCGCGGCCATCTCCGAGTTTACTACGGACATTCAGCACGTCTCCGGTAGAGACAACGTGGTCGCCGACTGCCTTTCCCGTCCCGCCGTCTGTGCGAATCACCTCGCGGTCAACTACGCACAACTAGCAGTGGCCCAGCTCACGGACCCAGACCTCCTCTCGGCGGCTACCTGCCTGCCAGGGCTACGCCTAGCCAAGGTCGCGCACGGGCCCGAAGCCACGGCAGTCACGTGCGACGTCTCACTCGGCCAACCCAGGCCGGTCGTCCCTGAGACCTGGTGCCGCCGCGTTTTCGACGCGCTCCACGGGCTCTCTCACCCGGGTTCCCGCGCATCCGTCAAACTCCTCTCCAAGCGCTTCGTCTGGCGCGGCCTCAGCAGAGATGTTCGGACTTGGGCCACCTCCTGCCTCGCCTGCCAACGGGCTAAGGTAGAGCTGCACACCAAAGCACCCCTGGGAGACTTCGAGGTACCCAGCCGCCGCTTCGACCACGTACACGTCGACATCGTCGGTCCCCTGCCGCCATCGCAAGGCCAAACTTATCTCCTCACGATGGTCGACCGCTACACACGCTGGCCTGAGGCAGTGCCGCTGACCTCCACCACCACAGCCGACATCGCCAGGGCGTTCGTTAACACCTGGGTTGCGAGGTTCGGCGTACAGGCCGACATAACCTCCGACAGAGGCGCCCAGTTCACCTCCGAACTCTGGACGGCCACAGCACGCAACCTCGGGGTGACGCTCCACCGCACCACGGCGTACCACCCGCAGCCCAACGGACTTTGTGAACGCTTCCACAGGTCACTCAAGGCCTCACTCCGCGCCGGCCTGCAGGACAGTACCTGGACTGACCGCCTACCGTGGGTGCTACTCGGCCTACGCACCGCGGTCAAGGAAGACCTCCAGTCCTCGGCAGCGGAGTTAGTCTACGGACAACCGCTGCGCGTCCCAGGCGAATTCCTTCCGGAGCCTACCAAGCCTTGGTTGGCCGAACAGCAGCGGCTCGACTCTTTCTCTTCCGCTCAGCAGTTCGCCCCACTTCCGGTCAACCGACACGGCGAACTCGCACCTCACGTCCCGCCAAATTTACAGCAGGCGCGCTTCGTCTTCGTGCGACACGACGCGCACCGCGGGCCCCTGCGACCCCCGTACGATGGTCCGTACGAGGTACTACAAACCGGGGACAAGGTCTTCAAGCTGCGACTCGGCGACAGGGTCGAGACAGTCTCCATCGACCGGCTCAAACCAGCACACACAGAACCAGGGGAACAGGTCCCCGTGGCCCAGCCTCCAACTAGAGGCCGTCCCCCCGGGAAGCCAGCACAGCCGGCGGCGAACCACCCGACCCAACCAACCAGACCGGCGACCACTCAAAGCCGCTGCGGCAGAACCATTAGACCACCGTCACGACTCGTCCACTCCTCCTAAGCGGATTCTGGGGGGAGCTCTGTGGCGACACGCCACCACTGGACATAATCCGCTCACGGCGGCACAGACAGTCTAAGCAGAAGCCCCCAGCCGGGGGCCCTTTCCTCCAGCAGCTTGTTTCCCGCAGGGACAGGCTGCCGGGAGCACTTCCTGTCTGGGCAGTATTTAAGTGGATGCGCGGGCTTTTCTAGTTCCTGTTTGTCATGTGGTTGGAATAAAGCAATTGTGTTTTCAATAGCTCTGGTCTCAACTCCCACATTTGCCGCGGTATCTCAACAATACAGCCTGTCTGCCTGTCAGCGTTTTGCAACATTTGCCTTTTGTCCTTTTGGGCTGCAGTTCAAATGAGTAACGCCTGTTGCTGCTAGAACACGCACAATAGATTCATCAGCGTGTGTGAATACAGGAGTCGCACCCTGTTCCTCTTGTCCATATACTTAAAAGCAGTGATGACAGGACTCAGATGGATTCCAGTCACTGCTCTTGAACCTAAAGTTGTTACTTGTAAATACATTGTCTGCCATGCGACCCTTTGATCTAGGCGAACATTCGCTTGTGTACTTTAGACTATTGTGACCTGGGCTGGGGCCGGGGGTTTATTAAAAGGCGTCACCATTCATTGGCTGCAGAACCTGAGGAGGACCTGCACCAAGGTACAGGATGACATTAACTGGCTTGCCGAGTGGGCGGATCAATGGCAAATGAAATTCAATTTAGCGAAGTGTGAGTTAATTCATTTTAGTCGGAGAAATAAGGAGACCACTTATTCCTTGGATGGTAAGAAGCTAAATAGGGTAGAGGGGCAAAGAGACCATGGGGCAGAGTTTCCGCTTTGGGCCCAATCACTGATTTTGGCACCAATTTGAAAAATGCTTTTTTTCTTCCCCCGAGTTTCAGCTCAAACTCATTTGCATATCGCCAAATGCAAAATCTGCTATGAACCAGCATAATCGGGCAGCGGTTTATACATTATTTATACAGAACCTTGGTTGGACCACATTTGGAGTACTGTGTGCAGTTCTGGCCTCAATAGTACAAAAACAATCTTGAAGCACTGGAGAAAGTGCAGGAAAGATTTACGAGGATGCTGCCAGGATTGAGAGGATGCAAGACTCAGGAAAGATTAAGCAGGCTGGGACTCTCCTCTGGAGAAGAGGAGACTGAGAGTTGGCTTGATGGAGGTGAATTATGGAGGGGTTCGATCGGGATGATGTGGAGAAACTGTTCCCACTTGCGGATGAGTCCAGAACAAGGGGATAAGGATATAAGGAAACTGGATCTTCCTCTATTCCTGGATTAACCGGATTTCTGAAGGCTATTGAGTTAAAGGGTTCTATAATTCAGTGTTGTCCAATAGAAATCACTGACTAGTGACATGCACTAATTTTAGTTTTACACTGATACAGGTAAATGCACGTCACGTACTTAACAAACATCTACGCCCAATCAGTGCGACCCGTGCAGTCTTTCTCCTTCACCGAAGTTTAGAATTCTGGCATGAACTTATCAGACACACCACACCTCAATACAGCTGCTGGGTATTTGTCCAGCTGCTGCGAGCGGTATCTTGACTTTATTGGAGTGATGGCTGAGAATCTTGACTCGCACAATGTGACGCGCCAGACCTGCCCCTGCTCTCCGTCCAGAACGCGTTTGGCCGCTGCTTGCCCTTTGCCATGATGTGCCCAGTTGGAGCTGCTTGTTCATGGCTGGGCTTGCTTTCCGTGGCTCAGTGGGCAGCACTCTTGTCTCTGAGTCAGAAAGTTGTGGGTTCAAGTCCCACTCCAGAGACTTGAACACAAAACCTAGGCTCACAGTCCAGTGCAGTGCTGAGGGAGTGCTGCACTGTCGGAGGTGCCGTCTGTCGGATGAGACATTAAACCGAGGCCCCGTCTGCTCTCTCAGGTGGACGTAAAAGATCCCATGGCACTATTTCGAAGAAGAGCAGGGGAGTTCTCCCCAGTGTCCTGGCCAATATTTATCTCTCAACCAACATCACTAAAACAGATTATCTGGTCTTTATCACATTGCTGTTTGTGGGAGCTTGCTGTGCGAAAATTGGCTGTCACATATCCTACGTTACAACAGTGACGGTCAATGTTCCCCTTGAGGTGCGCGGCTACACACTGATCACGAGGTCCCGCGCAGGCCACTCACCAGCTGTTCCGCTGGAAGGGATACGGTGCATGCATGGCTGCTGCAC